>NC_089189.1:929006-1229006 GCF_947507565.1 Oscarella lobularis | reverse complement strand
CATACTTGATCGACATGAAGCAGTTGCTAGCGGTCAGAGATAGTCCCATTGACGCGTGGGTCGACACCTTCTACTTCGCCTACAATCATCGAGAGCATCTACAACGTCTTCCAACGATGTCTGCCAACGTCACGATCATTTCCGGCGATCGACGTCAGGTTCTTCGCATTCAGTGCTCCGCATCTAGAAACATATGTGATCACGTTGAGGTTAGTATTAGGAAATCGTATTTTTATTGTTTAATTTTGTGTTTCAGGGTGCTCTGAAGCTTCCCGAAGTCAATTTCGTCACGACGGATAAATACGGCTTTTTGAAACTTGAACCAAGTCGTGACGTTGGTAAATTCTTTATTCTCATACGTCTTTACTTGATTTTATTGGTCTATGCAAATGTAGCTCTCCGATATAATCCCTCTCATCTCGAAATGGACGAAATTTCGTATATTATGCGCTTTCAATGGAGAGTCGTCGCTCGATTCATTGTGCCCTTCTTCACCGACTTCGAAATCAAAGAAATCGAATTAGAAGAGAGAGAAGACCAGCCGCTTCGCTTCCTCCAAGCCTGGATCAGGAAACACGGTCTCAAGGCGACGCGAGAAGCGTTGAGCGCCGCTCTATTCTCCGCCGACCTCGGTTCAGGCGTTAGAGAAGTCTTTCCAGAAATCTACGAGAACATGACCAAAGTATTTTATTGTTTAAATCTTCGGGTTGTGGTTTAATGTCTTATTAGGAAGCACTTTTGGAACCTGACCTTCAAATTGAACGAGACGAGCTTGTCTACGACGAAGACAAGGATTTTCTCGGCGGAGGAGGCTACGGCGAAGTGTACAAAGCGACGCTGAAGAAAAGAGGAATTAAGAGGACCGTTGCCGTGAAATTGTTCTACGATTTCAGGAAGAGAAGAACGGAAAAGTGAGCATACATCTTTATATTTTTTAATTAAATAGTCATTTTTCGTTGGCAGAGAATACGAAATGTTTAAAAAGGAAGCGTCGATTCTCCTCCGAATAAAAGCGCATGACAACGTCTTGTGTCTCATTGGACTCTGCGCCGTTCCCCGACACTATGCTCTCGTGACGGACTTCGTAAGCGAAGGTAGCTTGCATTCGCTTCTCAAGTCGCCCAAGCAGCACGAAGAAACCGTCGAAAAATGGCAGTCGCGAGTCAAATTCGCCAAGCAAATCGCCGAAGGAATGCTTCATCTCCACTACAATCATCCCTCCGTCATTCACCAAGACTTGAAAGCGCAGAACGTCTTGGTCAACATTCTTCCTAATCTGATATTTCCTTTCATTTGCAAGGTTCATTATTAGGGTATTTTCTAGAGGGGTTTTTGAGTTTTCTCATTAGGTGGCCGATTTTGGTCTTTCTAAAATGGCGGGGATCAGCTCCGTTACGACGATGCGACCAGACAGTTCGCATATGCCAGGAGGCACGGTCACCCACATCGCCCCTGAGCGATATCGCGATCGTCCGTACGGCGACGGAGACGACCGCTCGAAGTTGGATCTTGCTCGAAAAGCCGACGTCTACAGCTACGGCGTAGTGCTGTGGGAAATCCGCGAAAAACAAAGCCCATATAAAGGTTTAATTAAATAATTCCTTTACTTGCTTTTAGACAAATGAGTTTAGATATGAGAAACGATCTTATTCGCCTGCACGTCATGGGTGGAGGCGAACTTCCAGAAGGCCTAGCAACGGATGTCCCGCCGTTTTTCAATGACGTACTAAAGCGGTGCGTTCGTCTCAAGCCGCAGGAGAGGCCCATGTTCCGCGACATCCTTCTAATGATAATAGAAGGCGAAAAGAGTCTTAATTCCTAACTGTCAGCATTCATTTGTGTAAGGCGTATCATACATTCAGTAACAATTTTTCTTCCTGTACCCATTTGTCTCGATTTCTGTGTATCTTTTGGCGTTTTTCTGTTTCCCTATACCCCATTTTTACCTTTGTCGTTTTTCTGCTAAGTTTCTGGTTGAATTTTTCTCTCTGTGTTCCCTTTAGATTTTTTCTTTGATTTCTTTGTTGTCCAAACCCTAAACAGATAGAGGAACTGATGATTAGTGTGGTTTTTGTGTCTGTGAAATTTCCACATTATGTTAACCTGTGCACGTGGCTCTCCTTGTCCGGGAAGTAACGCGATTCCACCCATGTCGGACTGGCTTTCGTTTCTGTCGTCCCAATCGACGCTCATCGGCCTCGGAACGGTCGCCGCAGCGACCGCCTACTACATCGCTTCTCGCCCGATGCCGTTCCAGTCTCTCGTCGACCTCGACAACCAAAGCATCGAACTGCCCGTATAGAAGGGGACCCTTGGAGCTCTTTTCCTTTACACAGCGTCTTTTTCCAGCGCAAGAGAGCTCGAATTCAGCAGATTCTGTCCAGGCGGTAAACTTGTCTCTGGCTGGACCTCACGCAATGCTATGATGTGTGGCAGTTTGCATCTTGTCGCCGCAAGGCAATCCTACGTTGCACGCGCCTGCATTTAACTTTTATTTCCTCGCCTTTGTCTTTTCTAGGAAACCAAGAGACTGACAAAAGTCGAAAGCGATGGAAAGGCGTCAAAACGCCTAATGGCACGCGAAAGCGTGTTGGTTGAATCCAGCGCCGTGTACCACCGTAGGACAATCAAATCCCTTATTCGATAGGACCTGAAATTTTTGCACGAAACCCGAAGTCCTCTGCGAGGTAAGAGCAGTCGGATCGATATTTAATTAAATGCAAGTGCAGCAAACCGTACACAGCTATGGAAAGCACATACGGACGGGAGACACACATAATCGTTGTTTCACGAATGAGTGGAGGACTTATGGCAAGAAGGGATGGCATACATTCATTTCAAATAAATCCTTCCGATTAATTGGATGAGGTAATAATAGTACACGACGGTTTGCCAGAAGAGAATCGTTGTGTTATTTTTAGTGGGTGTCAGCTGTGCTAACGCTACTCGAAACGTGGCACACGTCGCTTTTAGGAGCGCCGTAGTGCACAGCTAAAATAAGTCCTAGGAAGTCGTCTATACCTCGCCTCCCCGCCAGTGGCAATCCTTGCACGCTCACATTCATCATGAAGCGCGCAATCTTATCCATGCAGTGGTATAGATTGACTGTCGACTCTCTGAGCGTTTCGAACGCTTCTGTTCAGCTGAATGTACACGTCTGCAATAGGTTCCTAGTGCCTTTGGGCAGCAGCTAGTGTAGTCAGCCGAGTGTCTGCGCCGTGAAACCATAGCAACGTGGCATTCCAGAATATCCCACGCTTCAGCACTGCTCATCTTGTAGGGGGTGGGGGGGTGGGGGGGGTGTACGAGTCCCTGGGATTCCACCTGGTAAGCAGTTTCATTGCCTCTTATTAGGCTAAACGTTTCGTTTTTAGGATTGGGGTCCTGAGCATGACCCCGTGATGAAAAACTGCTCCACCGGGGTCCTGGGCAAGACCCCGTCATCAAAAACTGCCTCGCAGGGGTCCCGGGCATGACCCGGTCTAAACTGCCTCTGCATGAAAACGCGAGGGGAAAGTCTGTGCAATTTTTTTCAATTTATTAAATAAATCATCCGTCCCTCTCCTTTCGTCTATGAGCAGTTTTTGATACGGGGTCGTGCTCAGGACCCCGAAGCAGTTTTTGATGACGGGGTCATGCCAAGGACCCCGGTAGTGAGCAGTTTTTTGATCACAGGGTCATGCCCAGGACCCCCACTCCTAAAAAAATCATTAATACGCGAGTAACAAAGTAAGTATATGTTTACCTGCTTTATCGTTGAGCTTCAATTCACTTAAAATTTCGTAGGGCGGTTGTAAGGCCGTGTCCCTACGGTACTCCACATGCACTATGTAGTTGTACTGTACCGTACCATGCATGCACTATAAAATGAATCCCCACACTACTCTAGCACGTCTTTTCCCGTGCTCCGGCCCGTTCGTGCAGCTACAATGGGAACGGCGTGTAAAGAGAAAATTATACAAAGTACTTTAATACTGAACTTACGTCTTTGGCCAGTTGCCACCAAAAGGAGTCTCTTCTCAAACTGCACCCTCTGATGAGAAGCATTCCCGGAGTTTGGACACGTGTGTTGGACGACAGCACCAGCTACTTCGGGATTCTTTGACGCAGTGAAGTCAAAAATCGCCGGCCATGCCATTTGGGTACTCCCAAAGATGTGTTGGCTGCTGTGTTTCTTGATGTCTCTCTGGCTCCTGCCCACCTGGCCGGGTTGATCATTTCAACTGACGTTGGCTCGGCTTCTTAGATGATGGCAGTGTCACGGCACCGTGCCTTTTTTCAGTAGGAGCAAACAATGCTCGGATCAGCTAAAGAAAGAGAAACTGATTAAGAGTTATTTGAAAATTAAAATTAAGAAATACATTATTAGCTGCAACTATTATCACGTGTTTTCAAAGACTCGAAACGCCAAAGAATGCGTCCGACAAGCCTAATCCAGATAGCGAAGCAACATTGACTACCCTGAATGATTTAATTAAGGACGAGAAAAAAAAGGATAATTGATTACTAACGAATTTCATTATTTTTCGGACAATTGTCTGCGCAGTACACGTGTCTTCACACGAAGTCATTCAATAACGGAAGCCAATACTTCTTCTTCTCCTTTCTAAAAGCGACAATAAATTATGCATGAAAGATCCGGGGGGATAAAACCTTATATCTTTACCATCGAGATATCTCGTGGATAGACGAGTCAAAACACGGACAGCGTAGCACTCACTTTGTTTTTCGTTTTCATAGAAGCAGTTTTCTCTCCAAAAATCGCCCTCAGCGAGTGTAGATTACTTGTCGTGAGGATTTGCCCGGTCTAGCGCGAGGTTCGACTCCTCGCAGCTTCACAGCGAGTTCCTTTCATCAATACTAGCATAATCCAGTCGCAATAAGTGATCTAGCGAACCGCGAACCGACTAAAAAACACGAAGGAGGAACAAGGGGCTAGTTGAGTTAGCGCGCGCTAAAGTAAAGAACGACTTGATAACGACTTGTCGCCGCCGCGCCGTGGGGATGAGCGTCTTTCGTCGAGGTCTGTTTGATGGCAGAGTTGCCATAGTGACCGGCGGCGGCACGGGCATCGGTCGCAGCATAGCAACGGAGCTTCTCCATCTCGGCTGCACCGTCGTCATCGCGTCGCGCAACGCGCAACGCCTGCGCGACGCCGCGGACGAAATGCGCGCCGACGGCGGCCGAATACTCGCCGTCCCGTGCAACGCGCGTCGCGAAAGCGACGTCAAATCGCTATTCGAGACGACGCTCTCGTCGTACGGGCGTCTCGATTACGTCATCAACAACGGAGGCGGCCAATACGTCAGCGCGTCCGAATCGATCACGCTCAAAGGCTGGAACGCCGTCATCGAAACGAATCTCCAGAGCACGTTTCTCTGCTGTCGCGAAGCGTACGCGTCGCACATGAAGGCGAACGGGGGCGCGATCGTCAACATGGCGATGAATTTCTATAACGGACATCCGGGCTTTTTGCATTCGAGTGCCGCTCGCGCCGGCGTCGATAATTTGACGAAGACGTTGGCTGTCGAGTGGGCGGCGTCCGGCATTCGCGTCAACTGCGTCGCTCCCGGTCACGTGTACTCGGCGACGGCGGCGGCGAATTACGATCCGGGACTTTTTGACGCGATGAAGTCGAAATCGCCGGCAAAGCGATTGGGCACTCCCGAGGAGGTGTCGTCGGTCGTCTGTTTCTTGTTGTCGCCCGCTGCTGCGTACGTTACCGGGGTAACTGTTCCAATCGACGGTGGATTGCGATTGTATGGGTCTTACGTTTCGCTGCCGGATCACGATAGGATGCCCGTCTATTCGTGGCAGAAGGCAAAGTTATAGTTATTGACGAATTTTATATGAGTTGCACCTTGCTTTTATAATGAGTAACAGTGAATCAGCTCAGTAGAGAATAAGTACTGTAGTCAGATGGGCCTCACTCTCTTGTTGCGGTTGCCAGGGCTTCTAATGAACACGACAAATCAAAAGGTTAATTAAGCGATTAAATGAAGAGTCATTTGACGACGTCCTATCAAAACCTAGTAGTAGTCTGCTATCCAAATCAAGTGCAATATATAAGTCAAAAAATGTGCGCTACATTAATTGAAGGCTACTCATGAAACGAATCTGAAAGGACGGCGTGTACTGAGCTACGAGGGTAACTATTTTACGCCTACTTCGTCTTCTAATCTGTAGCTATCACACAATTCGTACACTGTAGTATATTATATTTTATGCGCACTGTACACTCTGTTTAATCACGTGGAACGTGCGGTAAGGCGGGATCCACACATAAATCCCGAGGACCTAGATGTCTCTAATCTTCTTAGCTAGCTAGCTAGTCCTTCGCGAACAACGTCAGATACCTACTGTACTTCGCCTTATGCAGCGTCATACATTCCACGTTTTCTTCACGAGATCTACAAAGGCGTCGTCCGACTTCACCTCCTGAAATACGCCGTCATAGTAGGCCTCAAATTCCTACGAAAATTATGCACATAGAGAATTGGAACGTGAGCTTTTTTCAGCACTATTGCCTGGTAAGTGAGCTCTTTTCGACGATTGGCGGAAAATACGCTGAATACTTCGTCGTACACCTGCGCTTCGGTCTTGTTTCCCTCCGCCACGCGAGGATGTCCGCGAGGATTAAAAAACTTCTTCATTGATTCAATGGCGAGCGTGCCCATCTTTTGAGCATCCATACGAATAAATGCCTATTAAAAATGACTATTTAATTAATACACTAATTATGCTAATGACATGTGTACCCACCTTTATAACTAGCGATTTTCCCAAATCGTTCATTTCTGACAAATACGAATGCACGAGATCTACGTAATCCAATTTCCCGTCTCCCTCTTCATCCAGCATATCCCACAAGTCGTCGAAATCCTATAATCATAAATTGGCACGTGACAGTAATCTGTAAATTATATGCAGTCGTTCTCACTTCACTGTCAATGTCAACGCGAAACGATTTCAGAGCATGCGCGAAGTCGGACTTGGACACGAACGGCGTGCCGCGAGGCTGAAATTGACGCACGAGCCCAATCGTGACGACAGAAGCGCGCCCCTTCAACTGCCTTTCGACTTTGTCTAAGAGAACAGAGTAAGAAACGACTAAGGTGAGAATGCGCAACACGCAGACAGATATAAAGAAGAGCAGGACAGCTCCTATAGAGAGAACCGTTGCTCATAGCACGCCTATCAATCAATCAATAAACACCTGCTGTACCTAGTCTCTCCTACAGAGATTTATTTTTATATTCAAAAAGGCTAAGCTCTGCCACCCCATTGTACTAGTACTATGCTGCGTATTTCGTTTGCAGTGCGCGAGTCTCTCTCACCGGATATTCTGTCTTTGAGTTTCTTTAGAGCACGCCAGTACTGCTGCACCTCTTCGGACTCCTCTTCGCGATGCTTCCTAATAGGAAACGTCTGGATTACCGGATGAAATACGAGTGGAAATAATATATATCGTGCATTATTTTCTGCTTTGCGTTCTCGTCGGCGTCTATGATAGAGAAGGAAACGTATGTCTTCGCGCCTTTTAGCGTCTCGGGAAGCGACGGCTGATCGTGAGTGGAAAAACTCAAAACGCAACCCTTCGACGAGAAAAAAAAGAGTGTGAATCTAATGATGTCGAATAGGGGGCAGTCTAATTCTCACCGCTCTAATATCTATTACAGAAATGGGTTTCCCCCGTTTGGGACCTCTTCCGTGTTGATACGAACCTCTCTGTATGAGTGGTAGAGCAGATGCCCTGCAATGAAGAAAAAGAAGTATAGAGATTAATCCATTGATTTATTCAGCACCCACCTGCTGCTTAGCTGTCTGAATTCGTAAATTGTTAAAGTGGAGTCCTGGGCGAAATAGAAGCCGCACAATTGCCTGTGAATGTCTCTTCCATTGCTAGAAGAAACCACGGCTTAGTTTCAAGTAACAAGCCCCTTGGATCTAGCTCCAATTAGCGCTCAATCGCATAGCGTAAATTCTCCATACTGCTATGTGACTACTATATTTCAATGAGGACACCAATTGTCTTCAAAATAAGCGTAGTACAGCCAAAATGAACAAGACGCGGAATACAGAGAAATACTTCGCCAGACACTGTCTTAATTAATTATTTAACAAATTAAAATTTACATATGTACATACAAAATAAATTGATCTCAGACGCAATTGAATGAATCGTACCTTGTAACAACTCTGGCGTTGAATCGGACCCGGTCCGACATCAGGGACTCCGTCTGAGGCACTTTCGACGAGCGCGAGTCGAAAGGATATCTTTCAAAGAACCACAAGGGTTGATAAGAAGACGAAAGATACATTTTCAAAACAACACCTTGTCTTTCGCCTGCCGCCAACGTAAAGAGCGGGAGACTGCTGAGGCAGAGCAGGAGATTTATGTCCAAAAGGATTACTAAAAGAAGTAATGCTGATCACTCCTCCATTATAGCAGCTGTAGCCAATTGCTTTTACCTCGTGCACATTCTATCAACGGCTTCGGATACCACAGCCATTTCTTTCTTAGATTCCTTCTTTTCCTCCTGCAAATCAGAGTGCCCACGGAATTTACGCGAGCGCGCGAATTCCTACTTCCTCAAAGCCAATGATTCTGTTCTTAGAAGTGCCCTTAGAAGTCTCACCCCAAGCCTCTCTTACACTAAAAGAAACAAAGATCTCTTAATTAACCACTCCATAGCCTAAATAGACATCGACAGATAACCTTATTGCTTTCGTTACTTCCTGTTCGTCGTTTTCTGCCTCCTCTTCCCAAGGTTCCGCAGCCACCGCCTCTTTCTTCGGCTCCTTGAAACTCAAATCGAGCGGCGGAACGTCGACGTTGACGCGAGAAGAACTCGACCGAGTCTCTCGTTGCCATGACGACGACGAAGGCACGGGTGCACGGCGATGTGACGTCATCGCCGATCCCAACGGAGTTCCCCAACTGTTGTACGTACACATACAAAGACGATTTCGAATTTTTCGCTTCGGTTTAATTAATAAAAAATTAACCTCAAAGTCGAAGTCGAGACTTTGATTTTGCCCTCTCCGGGACTCGCAGCCAAAATCTAAAAGAACAATGCTAACTGAACGAAATTTCGCACCGCTGTCTCACAATCGGATCGAGTTCGTGTGGATCGACGAGCTTTCCTAGAGCGAGCTTGGGAATTCTGTTGAAAGAAATGCGCCCGATGTCAATTCATTCACTCATTCTTCTCGTTCTTTTACCCTTCGGGCGTCGCGTGCTTCTGAACGTTTCGAAAAGGTCGCACGACGCGCTGTGATGGCGCTGTCGGCTCCTCGTTCTCGTCCCAGGCCGACTTTCGAGTCTGTGAGAGAGAGAATCGATGACGTCACGGCGTGCGTTACTACGCGTTACTAAGGTTCCAAACTCACGTTTGTCGCCGAAAAGCCGCGCCTTTCGTGTGATGCGTAGTCGGTATAGTGCGGAAATGTCGCTTTGGGTCGTTGTTTGTCGAAGATTCGCGGCGCGTGAGGCGTGCTCGTCGACGATTTCGAGCTGATGCTCGATGTCGTCTTTTTGACGCCGCTGGCGGTCTTGGAATGACGCGGAGTCGCCCTGCCGTACACGAAGAACTCCGGTTGCGACATGAAAACGAAGAATAGGGCCCTGCGTGAACGAGAACTGAAGAGTCTGCTGTACCTCCGACCCCGTATGCAACGTTGATATAGTAGACATCCAGACTTACAAAACGATTCAAAGACGATCAAAGAAAAAACACTGATAGGACACGTTAAAAAACTTACTCATCCATTAGCAACTGCTTTTCAGATCCCTCTTCGACTGGTGCCACTTTCTCTTCCATCTCCATAGTGACAGCAGCAATTTTGTTTGAGCGCTTCTTCTTTTTCACAACAACCACAGTAATAATCGCTAAGAGTATGAACAACGTGACGCCAACTCCAACGCCAGTGCCGACAACAACACCTGTGAAGACAACAGTATGGAACTTCAACTAAATAAACAATGTATACCCTACCGTATAGCGATTGACTCTGCTGAGGACATTCACCGGTAGACGAACACAGCAGTGCCAATGAGACCGTCGACGATCCACGCAAGGACGGTGTTCCGCCATCCGTCGCTGATATTTGAAGTTCGTACGACTTGTAGGCATTCGAATCGAGCTCTCTAGCTAGAGATACTTCGCCAGTGAGAGGGTTGATGGTGAAGTAATCATAAGTCCGTTCCATGCTATAGGTCACTTCTCCGTTGCTTCCTAGAAGATGACGGTAAGATCATAGTCCATTGAACCTGAGCGATCTGAAGATAATATACCTGAATCGAGATCGGTTGCACTGATGTTAATCACACTGAAACCGGAAGGCGATCCGATGACAAGCGACCCTTCATAAATCTCGTCGCTGAAAATCGGCGAATTATCGTTCATGTCACTCAAAGAAACGACAACGGTTGCCTCAGACGTCCGGAGAACTGGCTCAGTCAAACTTGCAGCGACAGTCATCGATATTTCATTGACTTTTTCGAAATCCAATTCCAAAGAATGAGCAACCTCGAGAACGCCCGAACTTGTTATTTGAAACGCATTCGTACCACTACCTGATGCAAATCTCTGGCTTCTGATCGAATACGTCACGTTGCTATTAGGTTTGCCGTCAACGAGAGTCTCGACTCGCAAAACGTAAGACCCGTCGGGTGCGTTCTCTTCTAACGTAGCCCTGTACTGCCCTTGAGAAAATAGCGGCCACTTGGAATTCACTTCGTCAACAGAGACGACAACTGTAACTTCGCCAAATAGGCTTGGATTCTGCCTGTCCAGGGCTCTGATTACGAGACTGTACGTCCGCGTTACATAATAATTGAGCACACTGTCATTCGACAAATAGACCTGAATTCCACCTGCAACAGACCTTAGAGTAAACATGTCTTCAGATTCTCTTGGAACGACTGAAACAAGCTGATACTCAATTTGCGAATCGAGATCGGCATCGGTCGCTGTCAGCGATAACAGTAAGTCGCCTCCTTTTGCTTGTTCCGAAACAAAAACCGAATATCGACGTCGATCGAATTCTGGAGCGTTGTCATTGACGTCTGCGACAGTTACCCTTACTGTAGCTGCAGTGACGGCACCGGGAACTTCCGACGTCTGTGCAAGAACGCTGACGTTGTATTCGCTCTGCTGCTCGTAATCCAATGGTTTGCTAACGGAGAGAATGCCTGTCTTCTCGTGCACACTGAAAGGCAACGATTCGGCGTTGTAGAGGCTGTACGAAATGTGGCTCGCATTGAGAGTCGTGTGAACGGACAACGGTGGTGTTACGGGCACCACGGACTGAACTGGAACACTCTCGTTTAGCAAAGCAACTCCTTTCGAATTGACAAACTCAAACTGATGAGTTACAGTGACAGTCAGATGGAAGGTGCACGACTTCGGTCTTGACCCTTGATCTCGAGCAGTCACGGAAAGTTTTGCAGAACTAAACGGTCCTGATGGCATCGACGGAGAAGAGAGGAGAGTCACTTCCGCCTTTTTAGGCGAACCGATTGTCACAAGAGAAAAAACATATCTCGAAAGAGAATTTGACTGAAAGTTTGTCAGCGAGTACGTTAGTCTTCCAGCAGCTCCGCTATCGACATCTGTGGCTTTGAGGCTAAATAGTACCGTTCCAGCAACGGTATTATATGGAACTGAAGTTGTCAGACTTCCTGGTATACATTGCGGAGCGTGATTGGACGAGAGAATGTTCACTCGGACTGTCCCTCGCGCTTTGCACGGAGGTTGACCGAGATCGGACGCAATGACGCTAAGGACGTAACTGTCGTCTGAAAGTGATTGAGCTAGAGTGACTAATCCAGTTTGAGAATTGATTGTAAACCGGTTTGGCGTCAAAGCAGCATCCAGGGAGTACTTTATCATTCCATTCAGAGATACATTGCTATCTTTATCAATTGCACTCACTTGAATTACACTCGCTCCCAAGGATGCCATTTCATCAATGCTGACAGACGATGGTAGGCCGACAAAAACGGGACAATGAAAATTTGGTTGAATGACGGTTAGAAAAATTGGAAGATTTCCTGTCAATGGCGGCATGCCGCCATCTGTCGCAATGAGAGTGAGCGAGAAAACATTACCGACGTAACTGAGCAATGACGCTGCAGTCATAATAGCACCCGTTTGAGGATTTACTTTGAACAAGGCGGTATGACGGGCACTTGAGCTGGTAATGGTGTACGTGATGCGAGCGTTTTTACCACTATCCTTGTCTGTGGCGACTTGAGACGCAACGACATAGCCCGCGGCTGCCGTCATCGAAACAGAAACGTTAATAGACGACACACCAAAGGTCGGCGAGTTCTGATTAATTCCAGCTAACTGATTGCAGCGTGGCCCATCGTAGTTTGCAGTGCACCGACAGGTATCCGGTCCAACGCACACTCCTGTGGAGGCGTTACCGCAATTGTCTACTGCTGAACAGTCGGGCGTGTTGCAATCCTGTCCCGTCCACTTCGAAGCGCAACTGCACACGTCCAAATCAACGCAATCTCCATGACCTATAAAAAAAGATTAAATTTCAATATAAAAACGCCCAGTTCATGCACTTCTACCCGAACAAAACTTTCTCGCTTCACAGGAGAAGTTGCTACAATCAGAGCCTGCGTAGCCGTAGTCGCACTCACACAGATCAACCTCCATACAAGTGCCGTTGCCAGAGCAATTGTTCTGGCCGAGACACGACGCAATGCTGCAGTTCAATCCTTTATAACCCGCATAGCAAGAGCAATAGTTTGTCCCGTTCTGAGACAAGCACGCGCCGTTTCCGGAGCAATCGCTAAGATCTGGACAGCTGGACGGCGTTGCGCAGTCGATCCCGGAATAGCCACCGTAGCAAGAGCAGTTATTCGGTGCAACACAATCACCGTTTCCCGAACAATCATTGACGTTACTGCACGACGGAAAAGCGCAACTCGATCCTCGCCAGTCGTCCGTACAGGCGCACTCATCCAAGCCGACGCACGAGCCGTGACTGCTGCAGTAGTTAACTGCTTCGCAAGAGTAGAGATTGCAACTGACTCCTGCATAACCGAAGTCGCATTTGCACGTATCGTGAGCGATACATCCTCCGTGATTCGAGCAATTGCTGATGCGGCTGCAGTCTGCCTTCTCGTTACAAGAGTAACCGGTAAAACCAACAGCGCATTCGCACACGTCGTGCGACTTGCATTGACCATGAGCTGGACTCGTGCAGTTAGACACTCCAAGGCAAGTAGCTGCAAAAAGAATTTATTAGACATTCCAATAATTTCTATATTGCTTACCGGGTTCGTCGCAAAGAATTCCATCCCATCCAAAATGACACTTGCAGAAGCCAGATACGCAGTCGCCATGCACGCTACAGTTTGCGCACGATCCTAAATTCAATTGTTAAAATTTAAAAATAAATCGCGGTATGAAGCTAACCAAGATTGCAGTCTTCGCCATACCAGCCAGGAATACAGACGCACGTACTATTTACGCAGCGTCCCTTTCCGGAGCATTGCGTCGGGCAGCCTACATTCGTCCTTTATTATTGCGAAAACGCCCAAAACAGCTTTTGAAATCTTACCTGTCTGATACGCTCCCTGCTGAGACAGAGCCGTGTCGTTTGTGACAGCTACGTCGAATATGCACTCCTGCAAGCGCACGCCGTCTAGATTTTGTTTCTTGCAAAGATTCTCGGCCATCTTTAGTAAGCAGAATAGTAAGAAAGACGAGCACGCGTTTAGAAGCTCACCATCCTGATAGAGGGGTTAATGTCTTCGATTGAGTATATGGGAACGAATGACGGATCGGTGTAAGACAAGTCCAATGTGTCGTCTTTGTGAAAATTCGAATGATTCCATGACCACGTGCCGTTCAACCCAGAACCATTAAACGAATTTGCGATCCTCCCTGCACACTAAATTAGAAGAGGAACAAGGGCAACAATGAGTCTCACTTACATGACTTAGCAAAGTCCAACACTTGGGCTGGAACGTACGTGACACCGTCGGATCCAACCAAGTCGTTTGTCACATTTCCGTCCATCAGTCCGCACAGACCCTCTGTGGATTGCTTGAACGATGCGACAGGAGCAAAGAGAACGTTGATGAATTGTCGTTTCATCGCCGAGCTGTACCGAACGTCGATAGACAAAGAAACTCCGTTTGAAAATTGAAACGAAATCAAAGCTAGGCTCCCGGACAATGACGTCAAAGATACATCGACGTGAACTGTTTCCTTTGCCAAGGTCAGCTTGAGACCGTCCGACAAGGGCCTTACTACACCATCGAGTCTAACATATTGCAGCTATTAGTTTCATAGTTCCATACAGATACATACCCATTACCTTAAAACAGGTAGGTCTGAAGGCTTCGGTTGATGAGGCGTTGAAATTGAAACAACGCTTGGACCTGCTTTTATCGCTACTGCTCCAATTAAGGACGCCCTTTTGTACTTGAAGAAGCGGGTGCTCACTCCGAAGTCATTAGGAACGCTTTTGCAATACCAAAATTCACCGATGTCAAAACAGTCGTAGCTAAATCCTGCACAAAAACGTGAGGCACAGAGGTTTACATCTACCGCAGCCCCTACCGTCTAAAGTCTGCAAATGGGGATCGCCGCCGCCTGGACGAGGCCTGGCGAATTGACAGCCAGGACCAATCCACTGTTCGTCACATAAGCAGTACGGCTTTCTGTCTCTCTCGCTTCCCATTGGAATGGTACAGACGCCGTTGTCAGAACAAACTGATAGAGACCATGAAACGCACACTACAATAAAGATATGCGCTGCATTCTTACACGGCCACGGACTGCAGTCAGGCACGTCGCAGAAAGGTCCTTTCCATCCATCGGCACAAACTGGAGGCAAACCACCGCTATCTTGCTTTGATTGACAGCTGCAAGTGCAGTCTTGCCACACCGGCTCAAGACCTTCTGGACACTCAGGACACCTAGAGTCGATGATAGCACACCTACACAAAATTCTATGCATGTGACGTACTTATCGTCAGGACAGAAGCAACCACTCGGACCAAGAACCGAGTTCATGCAGTTGTTGCACGTACAATCGCACTGGCATCGACCGTCTGGTCCAAATACGCTCTCACTGCCATCGTTGCAAGTGCAACCGCACTGCATGACAAAAGGAAAGTTCAAGATAAAAAATGTGATCACTCAGTGACTTCTAACCTGACACGTCCCGTCGCCTCCAACGTCAGCGTGGTCAAAATCTGAGCACTGACAGCGACACACTGGCTGAGGCAAAAACGAATTGAAAACTTCAATCGTTCCAGCTGGACACGCTTGCGTGCAAGAGCAGTCTGGCGATTCGCTGCAGCTGCAAGGCTGACAAATTTTAAATTCGCCTTCGTAGTCATTGCACGGGGCTGCTCCGGGGCACTCGCATGGGCAGTCGCTCTCGTCCATCAGAGGCAAACAGACACCTGAAATAACATTGATAAAAGAAGCCCGCCGCCACGGGTCAAATTTCTGGGAAGAGTTGTAATAAAGCAGATCTAGAGATGACGTTCCATCTACTCCATCAATTCCGGCGCGAAAAGACGCAAGTAATTTCTAGAACAAAAAACCAATTTACTAATAATGTATAGGAAAAGTCGCATCCGTCCGTACCTTGCCAAAACCACACCCTCTGGAGCACCTCGTTGCCTCAAAATGACTTTTCAGAGATGGAGAAATTTCTACGGTAAACGACGATAGAGGATATAGACTTGGCGATTTTGAAAAAGAAGACGTCACGAGTGCAGGTATTGGCAAATTAGCGACGTGCAGCGGAGATTTGTACGATGACGGCCACGTGATCCCAAAAGTCGGAATCAAAGAAGACTGAAATTTTGACGTGTATTGCGGATGATCAATCAAATCCTGATCAACGCTTAATTTAGCCTAATGACAATAGTCTATTATTGAAAAATATTTCCTGCGCTATCACTACAGTACCTCTCTTATGTATTCGGCACCCACTCCATTTCTCCATACTGCGCCTAATTCAGCATTTCCCCGAGACTGAGAAAGGTACGAAAAGAAAACGCTACTAGGGCCGGTTACCTGCCAAAAAAAGGTTCTTCAAGTAAATATATTGCGTGGCTCTCGTACGTCGTAATCGAAAGAGAATGAATACGTAGCTGACAGCTTCGTTTCACCGGGGATGCAGATTGGACCGACGGAAATGCAAAAACGCTTCGAAGGGGCATTTAAAGAAACTGCGGGCGGAGATAAACTTCCTTTCCTTTAGACAACGAGAGATAGGACAATGAATTTAAAAAAAAAACTAGGCAAACTCACGAGCGTGGCAGAAGCTCCAAAGTTGCATTGGCTCCAATGTGCATAGGTCCTTTGAAAGAAAATCCCACTTTTGACAAAAAGGGCGACGTATGGTTGGATCGAAACGTCATTTCAACCAGGGGATCATAACTCATGATCGCCTCTGTGGCAATAACTTCTCGATCAGAAAGACCAATCTTGTTCATAATATGAGAACAGTTTACAGAAGTTAATAAGAGAAATTACCTTAGTTTTCACTAGCTCGTGATGAAAGAACGCAGTCCTGTTTGCATCGCACCATCTGAAAGTGCTCAAACCATCTTCCCCTGACTCGTCGAGACTGTCGCTCTTACTGCAAGAAGGCCCGAATCCTCTAAAAGGAATGAGTTCCATAAAGGTCATGCTGTCATCAAATGATCTGTCGACGAGAAATCCAGCGACAGCCGCGCTGGGACGACCAACGATCACGTCACCAACAGATAGTTCAAGGTCGGATGGAGAAACTTTGTCAAATACGACAATTCCTTGAACGCCCGTGCCCCCAACAGCCGTGACAAACGGATACTTAGTGACCGGAGTTGGACCGGTCGTCTTCACCTCTGACTTCACAGAGGGATTTCGAGAACAGTTTGCCAGAGACGTGTGAACAATTGTGTGTGGACCGGCGCTGACAATGGATTCGATTTCCTCAAGAAAACCGCTTCCGTGTGCGCTGACAATGCCTTGATTGCTGACAGTCTTAAGCTCCAGATCCGAAGACGACACCGCTATAACAATATTTCCGCTGGACGTTCGCCGACACTTATAAACAGGAACAGACGATGGCAAAATGATTGTTTCGGATGCTCCAGGAAGCTCGGAATCAAAAGAGTTTAGAAGAGCGGTGGGAACGATTTCTACTGCTGCTTCGTCGTAGACGTCTTCTAAGTCAACGGTGTCCATAAAATCGGCGTACTTGATCGTCTCTTCCAAGTAGGCTGGAGAGGCTTTGATCAGCTGATATGCCCCCCATTTGGCCATAGCAAGTATTTTGTCAAGTATTCCTCCGCTTTGACGACTCGACAGTATTTGACCAGTGTAGACGTCTTTCAGCGACGGCGTTGTGATGTAATAATTGTAGTCGCTGCTGCCCGAAAAACGGTAGATTGTGGAGCTTCCAGTATCGACTCGAACGTCCGGATAAAGATCCACATACTTGTGACGACGATCGGACGACGATTTATCTGAAAGAGATCGTTTGTGCCGAAAGTCTGACTTTCCATTAGGCAGATGACTCGGAATTTTTGGCTCATTTTCACCAAGACCATAGTCGGGCGTAACTCTTCCGTATGGACACTGCAACTCGTCCCAAACGTGGCAAGACGACTGAAATACGTGAAAATGAAAAACGTCCTGCGAGTGACAGTATTTCGACTTACATGCACGTTTGCGTCGGAATAGCAGTAGCCTATATCGCGGCAATGTTGGCACGTTTCATTGCTGCTTGTCGCCACAGACCAATCGCATGGACCGACGCACCCAATTTCCTATGCAACAATTTAATAGATAAAATACGGCACCACCTTTGTATATTACTTTGATTCGATCCGAACAGCCTTCATTCTGCGGACTGTAGCAGCTGTAGTAAAACCACGCGCTGCATTGCTGCTTATCTGGACGGCTACCAAGGCCAGGAATGCATGAAGCTTGACTGTCGCACCAACCGCAGCCTGGCTGCCTACTGCAGACTTCGCACGTTGGGTATAAATTGCAGTACGTCGTCGTACACGCGCGACCCTTCAATTAAGACCAAAATTTAATTAAAACATACCGAGAAACTGATCTACTTGCCCTCCAGCCGACTCGGCATCGACACTGATTTGGCCCCACGCATGTTCCGTAGCCGGAACAGTCGTTGACGTCGTTGCAATGGAAGTCGCTGCAATCTTCGCCAAGCCATCCCCTGAAACAAGAACAAGTACGAGTCGCACTGTCGCAATGTCCGTGCTGAGAGCAGGCATTCGGACATTCGCCTATAAAAACCAAAACATAGACATCGCTGATCAAAACGCACAGCAACAATCATACTGGCTGAAGTTTTGCTGCAGAAAAACGGAAGACGCTTATTGCAATCCGCGATCGTCCATCCTGCCGATGTAAATTTTAAGCAGTCTCCTGCTTTTCCTTCGGCAACGCTTCCGTAGTCAAAGTCTGTTCCGTCGGACCAAGACCACTCATTTTCGTCGTTTCGAAGTCCAAGCCACGCACCTGCGCTTGTGAGAGGCGCAGGAGGACGAGGAATAAGGCCACTTAAAAACCGATTAACCGAAGCGTCGTGTACAGACCCAAGACGAGCATTCACAGCCTAAATAAATTGCCAAACAAGTGCGTTGTTAATTAGAAAATATAAAATGCAGAGAGCTTGCCTGGCAAAACGAATTGGCCTCATTCCAGTTCATTGCTTCCTTTACGTACAAGTAGCAATTAAAGTCCCAATCAGACTCAAGAGTCCATCCATACTGACACCCTAGTGAATATCAAGTAAAAAGAACGAGATTTCTTTTCTACGGTGTACCTTCTTTTTCATTCCAGGGCGAGTTCTTCACAACCGGTGCGATATCAGCTGCCGCTAAGCTCGAAACGTCGTTCTTATCTCTCACGCGCTTCTCGGCTTGACTCAAATGCCGACTCCCCCACCAATTTTCGACAGCATTATGATGCCCTTGACCCAAATCAAATCCCGTAGCAAAGTCGTATTGATTTGCTGGATTTGTGAAGACGTTACTGGTGTACGATGGCCCCACGCCAACAGCATACACCGTCCATCGTTCGTTCGGTGTTTGCCCAACATTGAGATACAGCGTGTTATTAACAAATTGTTGCCCAGAACTCGATGATCTTTCACCAGTTTCCCAATAGACAACATGCTGTCCGGTATTATTGTAAAATGTGTTGTCGACGACGGTGGCGGCAGTTCTGTTGATTGCCAAAGTGTCGTAAAGAATTCCGGCTGAATTGTGATCAATCGTATTGCTGCGAATATTTGCTCGAGGTCCTGATGAACTAGAAGAACCAACAATGATAATAGTTCCACCTTCCTTGTTTCGGACAATGCGATTGTCAAATACGTCAAGGGATGTTGATTCATTTTGACACGTACTAAAATTTAAGCTCACAGCTCCGCCGCTGTTGCTCCTAAAGCCGTTATTTTGAATGGCAATGTTCGCATTATCTGCCGCAACGGCGATTCCAGCGGCATGGCCTCTGTATGATGCTGTTGTAAATCGACCATTGTTCGATATAGTGCTTCTCCTGATTTTGATTTCGCGAATGACTGAACCGTAGCCTGAATCTCCGCTGTTCGTGAAATTGCCATCAATTCCATTCCAGCTGTTGTTTGAAATCACGGAATCCTCGATCAAAAGGCTTGAACGATCGTATGTACTTTGACTCGAATTGAAAGCAAGACCAGACAGAGAGTTCGAAGCAAAGTGACCACAGGACACAGCATGCAACCACTGAGTAGGAGAAACTGTAGGGAAAACACAACTATGATAAAATTGAATTATAATTGCGCACATCCTTACCGGTAGAATGTTGGCGAACATAGATCAGAACGAAGTCCTTCCACGGGTCAAAACTGGAGTCATACTGCTGAGTGTAAACAGACACATAGGAAGAGCTGCCTTTTGTCACGAAATGAAGAGACTCGCCCTCAAACTGGATTCTGCCTGAGCTAAAAATTGTTTTTCCGTCAATGACAAAATTGGTGGACCAATACTGAAATTGAACAGCCAAGATATCAAACGACAAAACGTGGTTGGGATCAGCTTGAATGTCGACTCTGCAGTTACGATAATTATAACCACGTTGAGTTAATTTTGGTGCATATCTCAGATAAAAAGGAGTCGATGCCGACAATTTCCCAGACTGAGAGCAAATGTCCACAGGTGATACGACGGGGTAATTCCAAGAACTCCGCAAAACGCTGCCACTTGTCAAAGCCAGCCCGTGTCCACGATTTTCAACAGCTGTTATTTCTTTCAGAGAACTTGAAAGGGTATTCGATAATCTAACTCCTGCGCCTTCGTTTAGTGACGCATGAATTCTGGTAAAATCTGGCGGTGGTGAGTTGATAATTTCAACGCCTGTCCAAGCGTTCCCAGTCACAGTTACGTTTTTGAGGACAAGACTGTGCCCCACTACTTGAATAGCTGCAATTTTCTCCGCGTTCGCGTAGCCTGCACTTGACAGGAAAGCGTGGCTTATAACTGAAGGCTGCTGCAAAGATTGAGAAAAACGAATGCCGGACCAATGAAGCCACGACTGTTTTAATTGAACTTGATTACTGCTCGTCCGACAGCTAACACGCAACGCTCCGAGATGACATTTTGACCTTTGAAACACGTAGTTCAAACATTGCCCCAGCACCATTTCCGAGCCACGGCAAATCAGATGTTCAAGCCACGTGTCTCGTGGATGCGAAGAATTCACATAACGCGAGGGCGGCCACTGCCGATCAGCGGAGGAGTAGCCAAGCTCCCGGCATACAACGTTCGACAAATAGTAATTGTGATCTGTTCTATAATATCTATCTTCGTCATCTTGTAGAGCGCACAGTGCTTCCCACGTCCCATTGTAGTACACCTCAGCCACTCCTTCGTTCGGTACTGCTCCAATGAGACGGATTTTCCCTACGCTACCTAACCCGTTTTTCACAGACGACGAAGAACGAATAACTAGGCTGTTGTCAACAAACTTTATCGGCAGACTTTCCGTTCCTTGAGCCAGAAGACGACCTTCGACCATGATTCCTGTGTTGGCAGCGAAGCGAAGCTCAACGCCAGCTTCTATTGTAAGAGTTTGACCAGGAAGAACTGTAACATCGCCCACAACTGTGTACGGGCTGCCAAACAAAGAAATAGTTGTGTTTGTAAAAACACGCCCTCGAATGATCGAATTCGGTCTCAAAATAGAAGTGTCTCTAGACACAGAGTGTGAAACGGCAGGTCCCGACGGAGACGTGAGATACGGAAAATACTCAGCACTAGCAAGTCGAGAGCAGTATCCGAAGTCCGCGATGCGGTCACGAACAGTAGCTTCATTCGCCGTGCCCCAATAGTTGTTACTTACGTTCACCGACAACTCTAACGAACTTTGAACAGGAAGTTGAATACCGAGTTCAAACTGTGATTTGGGATTGCTAAACTCGTTGTCTTCCATACGAATTCGAGACGACATGGAGACAACAACTACAGCAGGATAGCCATTGTCTATAGCGTAGACTTCAGTAAAATTCACAGTGTTGTTGAGAAGACGATTGTTCCGGAACACGAATGGCGATGCTGTAAAAGCGAAGGGAGAGAGCTTGACGACGTACTTTCCAGTATTGTGGTGAAAAACATTCCTCGTCACGCTGAGACTTTGAGCAGTTCCTTGCAAAAGCATTGCTCCACCCTCGCTTCCACGGTGACCAACAAACGTGTTTCCCTCAATTGTAGCATAGGCGTTTAAACTGCGATCAAAGTTCAGCCCAAACTGCGTCTGCTTCAAAAACGAGTTTTCAGAAATTGTGAGATAGGTCAATTCTGAGTTAGAAGAAGAAACGATAACACCGTTTCGGTTGGAATCAAAAACGTTTCTAGTCACGTTCCTCTTGACGTGAGGGGAATAATAACTTTGCAGATAGAGGCCTGTGTTTCCACAACCAAAAAAGCGATTAGAATCAATCACGTGCGTGTGCCGTCCATAATTATATTGCACATTAAAGTACAATCCATTACCAAGGCTTCCTGTTATGTCGTTGTTCAAAAATTCAAAGTTGCCTCTCACACTCGACATGTGCACACCGTCGCCACGAGAGTTTTGTATGATGCTGCCTCGCAAAGAGAAAAGCCCTCTGTTGTAACTAACGTAGATTCCGTTTCCGGAAGAACTTTCTACATTCGCATTGGTGATGAAAACGTCTTCACTAGAGCTTGAAAAAGAAATTCCACTGCCAACTGAGAACATAGCAGCATCATTGATTCGAGTAGAAGGACGGCCCGGTTTGGTTGAAAGAGCAACAGAATACAGAGCAAATCCTGGAGCACCGCTTTTGTTTCTAGTGGTGATTTCTACCCATACGGAATTGCCAGAAGACAAAAGGCTGCCGTCAATCGAATGCGAATTGTGACCGCTGTAAGTACGAATTGTTGACGAAGAGCTTGATGGTCCGTTTCTCAGCACAAGTTTATCGTCACTATACAGCTGGACGGAAATGACCGTTAGAGACAAGACGGTATTTGGAGGACCTCGAAGTTCAACAGAACAGGAAATTCCAGTCAAATGATAGTCTTGATGCAAGCCACAGTACGTCCCATTCTCCCTGCTCACGTTCAACACAGGTGGCAGAGCACAAATTGACCGGAAATTAGTCAAACTGCGGAGTGAGCTGGAGGAGTCAGACACGCGAATTCCTGAGCTCTTTACGTTCCTGACTGTAGTCCCGTGAAAGGTCAAATTTCGCGTTCTCGGACCAGAAAACGATATTCCATCGCCTAAAGCCCCATCAATGACTACTCCCGTAACATTCACTTCTTCGTGAAGGTACTCAAAAGACAAAGCGGTTGACGCAGAATCTTTGATTGTCACATTATGAAATGTAGGTGACCTTAGCAGGGTTCGTACAGACGATACAGCTCGATCTCCCCACATTCCAGCTCCTTCAATCGATGTATGCTGCAGCACCGAAAAAGGCAATTGATGACTGTCATCTGACACTAGAACAGTTGACGTAGGAGAGAATCGAATTCCTGCCCATCTTCCAAATATTCTACTAAAGCAAATAACATAAAAAACCGAAAGGCAACGAGCCGATGACGAATATTGTCCAGAACGAAACGTGCAGTGATTAACGTCGGTGGCATTTCCCGGACAGCTGAATTGCGTAACAATAGGAGTGCCCAAAGACGGATACCAACTTTGAGAAGAACCACGACCTCGGATGTAGCCAAGCTTTTTACACGCTATAACAGAAAGCTTATCTAAAGACGTGTAGTCTCTGCTGACATTGGACGGCAGGCAAATTGACCGCCACGCCTGATCAGAATTAACTTGCAAAGTCCCACTTTCACGACCTCTGTAATAATAACCGTCCGCAATACGAAATTCGCCACTATCATGCCGTCCACGAATCGTAACAGGGCTGTCTGAGCTTCCCAGTGACAACATGCTCCCTTCAACTAAAATTCCCATGTTGATTTGAACTTGAATGACAACGCCTGCTTCAATAGTAAGCGTGCCCGTTGGAAGAATTGTAACGCCTCTCGTTATCAGATATGGAGAAGCGGCCGCTGTCAACGTCAGAGAGTCGTTCAGTTGTCCTCCTATCTCTCCAGATGGAGAAACAAATAGAGGGTAACTTCTAGGATGACTCAACGCTGCTACGTCAGATAGATTCGCAGAGAGAAGAAAGGGAAAGTACTGAATCGTAACAAAGAAATTCGAATCGTCAAAATCAAATATTCTATCCAGAATAGTCAGCTCGTTAACCGTTCCCCAATAGTTGCGAGTGAAATTGATTTTGTCCAACGATGACGTTCCTTCGACTCCGCTGCCAACTTCATACAAAGAACCAGGATTATCAAACACGTTGTGATAGACTTCCATGTTTACACTTCCAGTCACTCTAAGAGCACAGTTCGGCACATACGCAGTAGTTCCATTGTAAACAACATTATTTTTCAACGTATTATTTTTGAAAAAGGCAACGTTCTGAACTTGCGCGCCATCGCTGAATTTGGTACTAGGAGACAAAAGGAAGATTGACGGTCCCTTGTTGCGAAGAAAAACATTTCTTTCCACAATAACGCGTCCTTTGTCATGAGCACTTGACTCCGTTCTCAGTTCAACAACGTTTGTTGAGCTGGACCCAACGTCATTGTCTTCAAACCTGTTCCCAGCAAAAATGCTAGTCTGGCCCGCTCCGGTAAATTGCTGGTAAAAGTAGGAATATCCTTTGTTCTGAGTAAAAACGTTGTTTCTTACGCTAACGAAGCTAACAAATTCATATTGAGAATACAAATAGAATTGCACTGAATGAAACGCTCCAAGACGAGTAAAAATATTTCCATCAAGAGAAACTGATCTATCCCCATTTAACGTCCATCTGTAAGCGTACGTTTCACGTCTTTGTAAGTAGAGACCTCTGTAGGTGTATCTTATGCCAGAGTCAGTGCGTGATCCATTGAAAACGTTATCCAAGATGCTTACATTTCCAGCTCCGTTGCTGTACCAGTAGACACCATAGCTATGATCACCAACGCGAGACTGAGAGAGCTTCGATGATGAAAAGTAGCCGTATAAGTAAATTCCGTAGTTGGAATTGTAAACACGAATTCCGTATTGAACAACAGATCTGTCTATTTGAACTGAATTGCCGTTTCCAGATATCCGCACGCCACCTCCTCCATTGTCAATCGCCTTATGTTCAGCAACGCGAAGAGATCCAAGAGAGCCTTGAACTTGAAGCCCATAAGACGAAACAGAACGAACCGTTGAGCAATCTAGAAGATTCACTTGTCTTGAGTCCAATGGATAACGAGAAACGTACGCTTTGACATCGCCAGTCAAATCTATAGAGTACGAATGATACGTTTCAAAATTTATTACCAGTTGATGATAGTCAGCTGTCACGTTGACTGCATCAGAAGACGTAGGCCAGACCCAACGACTTAAATGTACGTATCCTGTATATCCATTTATAATTCGAAAATATCCTCGCCCACGGATCAGAAAGCGGTCAAAGGAAACAGACAACCCGTAGCCAGGAGAAGTCTCTAGAACGCGAAAATAGTAGCGAGCGTTTCTGTTTGCTGTTTTGAAGGTAAAGTAAACGCCCCTGTCGTCCACAAAATATGATTTTTTGTCTCCACTCGTAGTTTCCGGATGACTGAAATTATATGAGGGAACACTGATAGTCGGTCGACCAGAAGGGATGGGAATTCTGTTGATACTGATACCGCCTTGATTGCAGTTCTCCACGTGACATCGCAAGCACGTCAGACGGCGAGAGGACTGTCCAGTCAGGCCTGTTCCACTGCAGTTACGAACAGCAACCGCTTCGAACTCGATATCTGCGTGAATATTATTGAGCTGAATTCCTGATAATCGACTGTCCGAAATTGTCACATTGATCATTTCGGCCACTGCTGACGTCGCTGTAACGGCAGCCACGTCTGCATCTGGAGTTGATCGACGAACTTTATCCGGCACAATACCTGCGTTCAAAATGCGGACATTTTGTAGCACACTTGACGTTGAGTAGTGCATCGTTCCACTGGACGACGTCGTCACGTTAGCTCCTATACTTTCAAACGTGATGCCGCCCCAAAATCCCACACTCCCTCCACCGCATACAACACCCACGTCTTCAGTATGTTTGCACTTGTTATTGTTCCACTTCTGAGAGCGGCAATCCAAAAGAGAATTCTCAACGCCGTCACAGTCAACGTTCGATAGTCCGATGTCTCCCGTTCCAACTCCAAACCGCTTCGTACTATAGTCAGAACCTATAGGATGACTGAATCCAAGCTCACGACAAACGACTTCGGCGTTGTTTCGGTTCCAAAAGTCGTCACACACCGTTCCCCAATTTTTGCTCATCGTATCGAACACTTCGATCCGGCCTTCACGAGGAGTTGCACCACCGACGAGACGCAAAACGCTTGAATTGACTCCCACTGTCACATTGTGACGCATGATGATTTCCTGTTTAGGAGAGCCAGCGATTGCTTTGAGGGTTCCGTTGACGATGAGACGTATTCGAGCTTGAAAATTCAAATCCACGCCTGATTCAATTGTGAGCGTTGTGCCGTTCGATACGATCAAGTCCCTGGTGACAGCGTATGGACTACTTGCTGTAGTCAACAACACATCTGATGAATAGACTCCCCCAATTTCTGTTTCAGTACTCACTAGAAGAGACGCTCAAACTTTTTACACAAACTCAATAAGACGCGAAACTTACAGACTTGAGTTGGAAAGTAGGATGCGAAAATAATTGCCTCGACGAGGAGCCATGCGAAAGCCATGGCTTAGAAAACGCACTGGCAATGAACTGCTCTGGTAACGAAGATACGCGTTACAACAAAAACTGTTGCGCTTATACGACATGCACAGCATGAGCAGATCCCTGTTTAGCCAAAAAAAAAGGCGACTACTGCGTGGTCTGAGATCTGGGCGTGGCTTTCGCCAGATCTCCAATTAAAAAAGACGCGCACGGATTGCACAGATCGTGGATAAGGTAAGACTCGTCGTGAGTTGCGTTTACAGAAGATGCAAAATGCATGACGAAGCTACTGTAAACAATCGAATGCAATTAGCTAAAAGTGTTTCGACGTCTGCTATAATCTCTACTGAGACAATGTGCGTTGGCTCACCGAATGGCTTCTCCAGAGTCAAAACGGCGCTCAGAGTTCAATGGAGCACAGGGACTCAGAAGTCACACTATGTTTTGATGTGTGCGCATGGCGAAAGCACAGAAGCGCTGAGGGGAACTCCCTGCGTAGGAAGTCTCCTCAAATGAGATGCAATCCCTTGACGATGACTTGGACGTGTACTCTCACGGGTGAAGGTTCTAGGAGCTTACAGCATTGGTGGAGGGATGCAAAAGTGCACCTAATTTTGGCTCACCGAACAGCAAATTGACAAAAACCGAGCGAGAGAGACCCTCTACGCAAAGTGGATCCTGCAGAGTTTCTAAAATAATACGAAAATCCCTTAGAAGCGAGATTCTTGTTAGGACGCACTCTCACACGGGCTTCATGGCCGATTCGGACGTTTCCGTCCGCTTGAGGTGCACTAGTCGACGACTAGCGGTGTTTTTTGACGCCTTTTTCAGTCTTCCAGCGACGCAGACTCGCTGGATTTTAGGAGGATTAGGATACTGCAGATACTGATGGGACGAGTCTAGCGCGCGTGCTACTGCTTCTGATGGATGAATTCATGATGAATTCAGCCCTGAATTGAAACATTGCGGGTACATAGACACGGATCACGGATACTAGTACCTATCCGTGCATGGATTGAGTAATAATAACAACACTTTTTCTACTTTTCTCGTGATCTAAAATGCATGCCTAATGAAACAGATAAAGACAAAGACAAGACGATAGTTCCTATAAAAACGCATCAGCTGAGGGGAGGGGGAAGGCTGAAGCCTCATAGAACTACGTGCATAAAAAATCAACAGACAAAGGCAAGACGTACAAAGACGAAAAAACCGAGATGAGACATTATCATCAACAAAAAAAACATTCATCCAGTAACTAGCCTGAGCTTCAAGGGAGGGGAGAGGCTGAAGCCTGTTTTTGTTCCATTTCCATAACAACGGCAACGTCGAATTCGCGTTTACGTTTATTCTTTTTGGCAACGACAACAGAAACCACTATTGTGATGATCAACGCTATTAAAATGACGCCGCCTCCAACAGCTGTACCGACTATTACAGCTAGAACACAATAATTCCCAAGACGTTCAAATTTGACTATTCATCACCTTACCGTATAGAGAGTGACTTGGATGATGAGGACATTGTCCCGTAGTTGGAGAGCACAGAAGCGTCAACGAAATTGTTGACGATCCGCGTAAGGACGGCTTTCCACCGTCCGTCGCAGACACTTCAAGTTCGTACGACCAGTCAGCCTCTGAGTCCAACTCTCTAGCTAGGGATACTTCGCCAGTCAGCGAGTCGATGGTAAAGTATTCTTGGATCGGTTCGATGCGGTAAGTCACTTCTCCGTTGCTTCCTGTGTATATAGAAATAACGATAACATACGAAAGCGACAGTCTGCGAAAATAATTTCACCTGAATCGCGATCGGTTGCACTGACGTTTATCACACTGAAACCAGGAGGCGATCCAATAACAATGGAATTTTTATAAATGTCTTTGCTGAAAATCGGCGCATTGTCATTCGTATCACTCAGAGAAATGACTGCCGTTGCTTCAGACGTCCGAGTAACTGGCTCAGTCACACTTGCAACGATAACCACATTAATCTCCCGAACTTTTTCGTAATCCAATTCCAAAGAATTTGCAACCTCGAGAACGCCAGAGCTTGTCATTGTAAACGCGTTCGTAAGGCTACCCGATGCGAACTTCTGGCTTCTGATCGAATACGTCACGTTGACATTAGGATCGCCGTCAACACGTGCTTCAACTTGCAAAACGGAAGAGCCATTGCGAGCGTTCTCTTGTAATGTAGCGCTGTACTGTTCTTGAGCAAATAGTGGCCACTTAACTTTCGCCTTGACAACAGAGACAACCACAGTTGCTTGGTCAAATAAGCTCGGATTCTGCTTGTCCAGCGCTCTGATAATGAGACTATACGCACGGGTTACGTCGTAATTGAGTACAGTATCATTTGACAAGAAGACTTGAAATCCACCAGCATAAGCACCAGTTGTAAACACGTCTTTAGCTTCCTTAGGTACAATTGAAACCAGCTGGTATTCAATTTGGGTGCGATCTAAATTGACATCGGCATCGGTCGCTGTCAACGTCAGAAGCAACTCGCCTCCTGTTGCCCGCTCTGACACAAAGACGGTATACTGACGTCGATCAAATTCTGGAGCGTTGTCATTCACGTTTGAGACCGATACTCTGACTGTAGTCACGGTGACGGCACCGGGAACTTCCGACGTATGTGCAAGAATGCTGACGTTGTATTCTTTCTGCTGCTCGTAATCCAATGATTTGCTGACAGAAAGAATACCAGTCTTCTCGTGCACACTAAAAGGTAATGATTCGGCGTTGTAGAGGCTATACGAAATGTGGCTTGCATTCAGTGTCGTGCGAACAGACATAGGTGGTGTTACGGGCACGATTGACTGAACGGGAGTACTCTCGTTGAGCCGTGCGACTCCCTTAGCACTGACGAACTCAAACTGATGACTAGTTATAGTGACAGTCAAGAAAAAGGTGCACGACTTTGGCTTCGACGTTTGATCTTGTGCAGTCACAGATAATCTTGCCAAACTAAACGATCCAGATGGTATCGAAGGAGAAGAGCGAAGAGCCACTTCTGCCTTTGCAGACGAATTGCTAGTCACAAGGTCAAACAGGTTTCTCGAAACAGAACTCGATTCAAAGTTCGTCAGATTATACATTAATCTTCCAGCAGCACCACTATCGACGTCCGTAGCTTTGAGGCTAAAAAGCACTGTGCCTGCACTCGTCGTATACGGAACTGAAGTTGTCAGACTTTCTGGAATGCATTGCGGAGCGTGGTTGGACAAGAGAACGGTCACTTGAACATTTCCTCGCGTGTGGCACGGAGGCTGTCCAAGATCTGATGCGATGACACTGAGAACGTAGCTGTCATCTGTAAGAGATCGAGCTAGAGTAACCAAGCCGGTTCGGGAATCGATTGTAAACAGATCCGACGTCGATGCATCTAGGGAATACTTTGCTATTCCATTCAGCGAAGCATTGCCGTCCTTATCAACTGCAGTCACTTGAACAACGCTCGCTCCCAAAGAAGCCATTTCATGAACACCGACAGACGATGGTAAGCCCACGAAAACAGGACAATGTAAATTCGGCTGAATAACGGTAAGAGAAATTTGAAGACTACTTGCAAGCGACGGCATTCCGCCGTCTGTCGCAGTAAGAGTGAGCAAGAAAACACTGCCGACGAATTTATGCAATGACACTGCCGTTGCAATAACACCCGTTTGAGGGTTCACTTTAAACAGCGCCCGCCCGCCATTTGTGCTCGTAAGGCTGTACGTGATGCGAGCGTTCTTTCCAGTGTCTGCGTCTATGGCGGATTCAGACGCAACGACGAATCCCACGGCTGCAGTCATTGGAACAGCGACGTCAATCGACGAGACATTAAAAGTTGGAGAGTGCTGATTAAGTCCAGCTAACTGATCGCAGCGCGGGCCGTCATACTCCGCGGTGCATTGACAGGTATCCGGTCCAATGCACACCCCTGAGGAAGCATTGCCGCAATTATTTACTCCTGAACAGTCAGGCGTGTTGCAGTCCGATCCCGTCCACTTTGAACCGCAACTGCACAGGTCTAGACCAACGCACTTTCCACGGCCTATACAAACAAATCTAGAGTGCTCATTAGACAAGACCTTAGCTTTTATACCTGAACAAAACTTTTTTGCTTCGCAAGAGAAGTTGCTACAGTCTGAACCCGCATAGCCGTAGTCGCACTCACATAGATCAACCTCGATGCAAGCGCCATTGCCAGAGCAATTGTTCTGACCAAAACACGACGCAAGGTTGCACTTATCTCCTATGTAGCCCGCATAGCAAAAACAATACTTCGTCCCGTTCTGAGCCAAACAGACGCCGTTTCCCGAGCAATCACTCAATTCTGGACAGCTAGTCGGTGTTGCGCAATCTATTCCGGAATAGCCTCCGTAGCAAGAACAGTTATTCGGCGCAACGCAATCGCCGTTTCCTGAACAATCACCGACTTTACTGCACGTCGGAAAAGAGCAACTCGATCCTCGCCATCCGTTCGTGCAGGCGCACTTGTCCAAACCAACGCATGAGCCGTGATTGCTGCAGTAGTCAACCGCTTCGCACGAGTAGCGATCGCAACTGACTCCCGCCCAGCCGTAGTCGCATTTGCACTTGTCGTGAGCGACGCATCCTCCGTGATTCGAGCAATTGTTGATGCGGCTGCAGTCTGCCTTCTCGTTACAAGAGTAACCGGTAAAACCGACGGTGCATTCGCACACGTCGTGAGACTTGCATCGACCTTGAGCTGGGCTCGTACAGTTGAACACTCCGGAACAATTGGCTACAAGGATCAAGACATTACACGCAACTTATATGCTGTTGTTGTTCCTTACCTGGTTCGTCGCAAAAAATACCGTCCCATCCAAAATGACATTCGCAAAATCCAGATACGCAGTCGCCATTCAGGCTGCAGTTAGCACAAGACCCTACAATTCAATCGCTGAAACTCAAAGTTGATCCTAGAGCAAAACTAACCAAGATTGCAGTCTTCTCCGTACCAGCCAGGAATACAGTCGCACGTACTATTTACGCAGCGCCCCTTTCCGGAGCATTGCGTCGGACAGCCTACAGCCATTCATTACTGAGAAACTGCAGAAGGTATCACTTCACACATTACCTGGCTTATACGTTTCTTGCTGAGAGAGAGTTGTGTCATTTGTGATAGCAACGTCAAATACGCACTCCTGCAAGCGCACGCCGTCGAGACCTTGCTGCTTGCAAAGACTCTCAGCCATCTTCAGGAAGATATACCAAACTAGTACATATAAGAAAGGCGAGAGACTGCAACCTCACCAGCTTGCTGGAAAAGTCGACATCTTTGATGGAGTAGATAGGAACAAATGACGGATCGGTGTAAGACAAGTCCAGTGTGTCGTTTTTGTGGAAATTTGAATGATTCCACGACCACGTGCCGTTCAAACCGGAGCCATCGAAAGAGTGTTTAATTCTCCCTAAAGCCAAAAAATAAGAAAATTAAAAGTTCAATGTTCAGCCTTACATGACTTGGCAAAGTTCAATACTTGAGCTCGGGCGTAAGAGACACTGTCCGATCCAACCAAGTCGTTCGTCACATTTCCGTCCATCAATCCGCACAGCCCCTCTGTGGATCGTTTGAACGATGCCACCGGAGCAAAAAGGATGTTGACAAATTGTCTCTTCATTTCTGCACTGTACCGAACGTCAACAGACAAAGAAACCCCGTTGGAATATTGGAAAGAAATCAATGCTATGCTTTCGGACGATGACGTCAATGACACTTCAACATGAACTGTGTCCTTAGCCAAGCTGAGCTCAAGACCGTCGGATAAGGACTGCATTACACCGTTTAGTCTAAAACGCTATTATTACTAACAGTTATAGCAGTCGCCAATTAATTCCGTACCGAAGAACAGGTAAATCTGAAGAATTGGGCTGATGAGGCGTGAAAATCGTAACAATGCTCGGACCAGCTTTTATTGCAACTGCGCCAATCAGAGAGGCTCTGTTGTACTTGAAGAAGCGAGTGCTCACTCCGAAATCGTTGGAAATGCTTCTGCAATACCAAAACTCGCCAATGTCAAAAAAGTCATAGCTAAACCCTACGAACAGTAAGTTAATATATAGCAACTTTTCAGGCACCGCAGCTGTTACCGTCTAGGGTCTGCAAATGGGGATCTCCACCACCTGGACGAGGCCTGGCGAACTGACAACCAAGGCCAATCCACTGTTCGTCACATACGCAGTACGGTTTTCTGTCTCTCTCGCTTCCCATTGGAATAGTACAAATACCGTTGTCAGAACAAACTGAAAAAAGAACATCACCACAAATATTATATGTATATAGTCATCTTACACGGCCACGGACTGCAGTCAGGCACGTCACAGAAAGGCCCTTTCCATCCATCGGCACAAACTGGAGGCAAACCACCGCTACCTTGCTTTGATTGACAGCTGCAAGTGCAGTCTTGCCAAACTGGTTCAAGACCTTCCGGACACTCGGGACACCTAGAGTCGATGATATAGCTACATAAAAGTCTTCCCATTTGACATACTTATCATCAGGACAAATGCATCCGCTTGGACCAAGAAGCGAGTTCATACAGTTGTTGCACTTACAGCCGCACTCACACTGGCCGTTAGGTCCAACTACGCTTTTACTTCCGTCGTTACAAGTGCAACCGCACTACGGAAATAATAAAAGATCAAGCACAAACTAGGCGGCGTCTCCTTACTCGACAAGACCCATCGCTTCTAACATTTGACTGGTCGAAATCCGAACACTGGCAGCGACATACCGGCCGAGACAAGTACGAGCTAAAGATTTCAATCGTTCCAGCCGGGCATGCTTGCGTGCAGGAGCAGCCAGGCAGTCCGCTGCAGCTGCAAGGCTGACATATTTTAAATTTGCTATCGAAGTCGTAGCACGAGGCGGCTCCAGGACACTCGCACGGACAGTTCGTTTCGTCTATCAGCGGCAAACAGAGACCCGTCGTAACGTTGATAAATGAAGCTCTTTGCCACGTATCGCGTTTCTGAGAAGAGTTGTAATAAAGCAGATCAACGAACGACTTTTCGTCCACTCGATCGACGCCGGCGCGAAAAGATGCAAGTAGTTTCTAGACACATGCATACAGTCATTAAATGCAGATCAAAGTTGCTGCGATACCTTGCCAAAATCACATCCTTTGGAGCACCTCGTCGTCTCAAACTGACTTTTGAGAGATGGAGAAATTTCCACGGTATATGATGACGGATGATAGAGACTCGGTGATGCCGAAAAAGCTGACGACACGACAGCAGGTATCGAAAATTGAGCCACATGAGCCGGAACTTCGTACGATGAGGGCCACGTAATTCCGAAAGTCGGAGACAGAGAAGATTTGAACTTCGACGAGTACTGCGGATGATCAGCCAAATCTTGATCAGCGCTTAATTGAGCCTAATTGCAATAAAGTTTACTTTTTCAAAGTCGATTTCTCTATTTGCTATCACATTACCTCTCGTAAGTATTCGGTTCCCACGCCATTTCTCCATACTGCGCCCAATTCGGCCTTTCCTCGAGACTGGGAAAGATAGGAAAAGAATACGCTACTAGAACCAGTCACCTGCAAAAAGAGGTTGTGCAAAGAAAAATACACTTCGCGCAAACTTACGTCGTAATCAAACGCAAACGAATAAACAGCAGATAGCTTCGTTTTACCGCGAATGCAGATAGGACCAATGGAAATGCAAAAAGGCTTTGAAGGGGCATTCACGGATACTGCCGTCGGAGTTAAGCTTCCTTTCCTGAGAAAAAGTCAGGCTGTATAAAGTATGTCAGACTTGTCAACTCACGAGCTTGGCAAAAGCTGCAAATCGGCACTGGTTCCTATGTGTATAGGTCCTTTGAAAGAAAATCCTAATTTTGTCACAAACGGCGACGTATGGTTTGATCTGAACGTCATTTCAACTTGAGGCTCATAACTGATGATCGCCTCTGTTGAGATTACCTCCTGATCGGATTTTCCAATCTGCACCAGTTCGAAAAACATTAGATTATATTAGAACTCTAATAAGAACTTACCTTAGTCTTCACTAAGTCGTGATAAAAGAACGCTGTCTCGTTCACATCGCACCATTTGACATTGGTACGTCTATGTCCGCCACTGCCTTGTCCATTGGCGTCAGGACTCCCAATGACATTCCTCTCCCTACACAAAGCTCCGACACCTCTAAAGGGATCGAGTTCCATAAAAGCGGTGCTGCCATCAAAAGATCCGTAAAAATCAACCAGAAATCCAGCGAAAGGGGCACTAGGACGACCAACGATCACGTCGCCAACAGACAAGTCAAGGCCCGATGGAGAAACGCTTTCAAATATGACAACTCCTTCAACGCCCGCGCCGCCAACACCAGTGACAATCGGGACCTTATTGACCGCCGATGGTCCCGCCGTCTTTACCTGAAACTTCACAGAGAGAGACCGAGAACAATTTGCCAGAGACGTGTGAACAATTGTGTGTGGTCCAGCGCTGACAATAGCTTTGACTTCCTCAAGAAAGCCGCTGCCGTGTGCACTGACAACGCCTTGATTGCTGAGAGGATTAAGATCCAGACCGGCAGACGACACCGCTACGACAGTATTTCCGTTAGACGTTCGTCGACACTTATAAACAGGAACAGACGAGGGCAGAACGATTGTTTCGGACGCTCCAGAAAGCTGGGAATCAAGAAAGGCAGTCACGTTTGGAATGATTTCAACTGCTGCTTCGTCATAGACGTCTTCCAAGTCAACGGTGTCAATAAAATCGGCGTACTTGATCGTCTCTTCCAAGTAGGCTGGAGAGGCTTTGATCAGCTGATATGCCCCCCATTTGGTCATAGCAAGTATTTTGTCAAGTATTCCTCCGCTTTGACGACTCGAAAATATGTGACCGGTGTCAACGTCTTTCAGCGACGGAGTTGTGATGTAATAATTGTAGTCGCTAGTGCCCAAAAGACGGTAGATGGTAGAGCTTCCACTATCGACGCGAACGTCCGAATAAAGATCGACGTACTTGCGACGACGATCAGAAGACGATTTATCTAAAAGCGATCTCTTGGAACGAAAGTCTGACTTTCCATTAGGCAGATGACTCGGAACTTTAGTTGAATTTGCGCCAAGACCGTAGTCGGGGGTAACCCTTCCGTACGGACATTTCAACTCATTCCAAACAGAACAAGACGGCTAAAGAAAGTCAGGAGGCAAATTTGTCAAGAAAATATTGGTAGTTACCTGTGCGTTTGCTTCGTAGTAGCAACGATCTATGTCGTGGCAATGCTGACACGTTTCATTGCTGCTTAAAGCCGCAGACCCATCGCAGGGACCAGCGCACCCAATATCCTACAAAAGATGATGGATCAAAAACTGGCGTCAAATTATTCAATACCTTTATTCGATCTGAGCAGCCTTCTCCGTGAGGACTGTAGCAGCTGTAATAAAACCACGCGTCGCATTGCTGCGCATCTGCGCTACTGCTTTGACCAGGTATGCACGTAGCTTGACTGTCGCACCAACCGCAGCCGGGCTGCCTAGTGCAGGCTTCGCATGTCAGGTATAAATTGCAGTACGTGGTCGTACAGGATCGACCCTACAACGGCAAGTAACTCTTCTAAAAAAATCAAGAAAAATAGGTTCCTTGCCTTCCAGCCGACTCGACATCGACATTGATTTGGTCCCACGCACGTTCCGTAACCGGAACAGTCGTTGACGTCGTGGCAATGGAAGTCGCTGCAATCTTTACCTAGCCATCCCCTGAAACAGGAACAAGTACGAGTCCCACTGTCGCACTGTCCGTGCTGAGAACAAGCATTTGGACAATATACTGAAGGAAAAAGGACACAATAGATTCGACTTTCCAAAAAAATTACAATAAAACATACCTGCTGGCGGTTTGCTGCAAAAGAAAGGAAGGTATGTAGTGCAATCCTCGATCTCCCATCCTGCTGATGTCAATTTCAAACAGTCGCTAGCGCTTCCGTCAGCAACGCTTCCGTAATCAAAATCCGTTCTGTCGGACCACAACCACTCGTTGCCGTCGTTTCGTAGTCCAAGCCAAGCTCCTGCGCTTGTAAGAGGCGCAAGAGGACGGGGAATCAGACTATTCAGAAACGTATTCACAGAAGCTCCGTGGACAGACCCAAGATGTGCTCCCTGCGACTATAGTAAATTGCCTATTGAGAGTTTTTGAGAACGTAAAGAGTAAGGTGCTTACTTGGCAAAAGGAATTAGCCGCGTCCCAGTCCATAGCTCCTTTGACGTACAAATAGCAATAAAAGTCCCACTCAGCTTCTAGTGTCCATCCATACTGACATCCTAGCCAAAAAGATAAAAAACGCGCGACTCATGAATATTTTCGATGGCGTACCTCCATTAGCAATCCAAGGCGGTTCCTTCACAATCGGTGCGATATCAGCCGCTGCCAAGCTCGAAACGTCGTCCTTATCTCGCACGCGCTTCTCGGCTTCACTTAAATACCGACTCCCCCACCAATTGTCTACAGCATTGTGATGCCCTTGACCCAAATCAGTTCCCGCAAAAAATTCATATTGATTCGCCGGATTCGTGAATGCGTTTCCAGCGTATTTTGGCCCTACGCCAACCGCAGACACTGTCCATCGCTCGCTCGGCGCTTGACCAACATTAAAATGCAACGTATTATTAATGAACGTCTGCTCGGAATCCGATGAGCATTGGCCATTCTTCCAATAGACGACATGCCGTCCGGTATTGTTGTAAAATGTGTTGCCGGCAACGGTAGCAGCAGCGCTGTTAATTGCCAGCGTGTCGTAAAGTATGCCAGCTGAATTGTGATCGATCGTATTGCTACGAATATTCACGCCAAGTCCCGCCGAACAAGAAGAACCAAGAACGCTTATTGTACCGCCTTCCTTGTTTCGGACAATGCGATTGTCAAATACGTTAACTAAAATTGATTCGTTTTGACGCGTAGTCAGATTTAGGCTGACAGCTCCGCCATTGTTGTCCGTAACATCGTTATTCTGAATAACAATGTTGCTAGTGTCAGCTGAGATAGCGATTCCAGCGGCACGGCCTGCGTAGGATGCAGTCGTAAATCGGCCGTTGTTTGATATGGCGCTTCTAGCAATTTTGATGTTTCGAATAAACGAGCCGTAGCCCGATTTTCCGCCGTTCGTGACGTTTCCATCTACGCCATTCCAACTGTTGTTCGAAATCACAGAACCCTCAACTGATATGCTTGAACGATCGTACGTACTCTGACTCGAATTAAAGGCAATGCCAGACAACAAGTTGGAAGAAAAGCGCCCACCGGACACAGCGTGCGACCAATCCGAAGGAGGAACTGTTAAAAAACCCAATTAAAGCATGCAATACGCGGCAAAATTTCTCTTACTCATAATATGTTGCTGAACGTATATCAGAACGAAGTTCTTCCGAGCATCAAAATTGGAGTCGGAAAGTTGTGTATGAATAGACACAAAAGAATCGTTGCTCTCGGTCGAGAAATGATAAAATCCTCCCGGGAGTTGGATTTCGCTTGAGGCAAAAATAGTTTTCCCATCAATAACAACTTTACTCGACGAATCTTGAAATTGAACAGCCATGATGTCAAAGGATAAAATGTGATTAGGGTCCGCTTGAATGTCTACCCTACAGATTTGAGAGTAAGAGCCGCGCTGCATTAGTTTCGGTGCATATCTCAGATAAAAAGGCGTTGTCGCTGACAATTTCCCAGACTGAGAGCAAATGTCGACAGGCGATGCGACAGGGTAATTCCAGTAACTCTGCAAAACGTTTCCAATTGTCAACGCCAGCCCGTGGCCACGATTTTCGACAGCAGAAACTTCTTTCAGAGCACTTGAAAGGGTATTCGATAATCTAAGTCCTGTGCCTTCATTCACTGACACGCCAAGCCTGGTAATATCGGGAGCTGGTGAATTAATAACTTCGACGCCTGTCCAGGCGTTCCTGGTCACATTTATATCCTCAAGGACAAGCCTGTGACCCACTGCTTGAATAGCTGCTACTCTTTCGGCGTTGGCGTAGCCTGCACTAGACAGAAAAACGTGACTAAGAACTGAAGGCTGCTGCAAAGACTGAGAAAACCGAATGCCGGACCAATGAAGCCACGACTGTTGCTGCTGCTTCAACTGAACTTGATTATTATAGCTCGTCCAGCAGCTAACCCGCAACGCTCCAAGATGACATTTTGACTTTTGGTACACGTAGTTTAAACATTGTCTCAGCACCGATTCTGACCCACGGCAGATCAAATGCTCAAGCCACGTGTCTCGTGGATGCGAATAATTCACATAGCGCGAAGGCGGCCACTGCCTATTAGCGTGGACGTAGCCAAGCTCTCGGCATATCACGTTTGACAAGTAGTAGTTGTGATCTGTTCGATAGAATCTATCTTCGTCATCTTGTAGAGCACAAAGTGCTTCCCACTTTCCATTGTAGTACACTTGAGCAACTCCTTCGTGTGGTACCGCTCCACTAAGGCGAATGCTTCCCAAGGACGACGAAGAACGTACAACTAAGCTGTTATCAACAAACTTTATGGGCAGACTTTCTGTTCCTTGAGCAAGCAAACGACCCTCGATCATGATTCCTGTGTTGGCAGTGAAGCGAAGCTCAACGCCGGCTTCTACTATAAGAGTTTGTTCACGTAGAATAGTAAGGTCACCTACGACTGTGTACGGACTACCCGACAAAGGAATAGTCGTATTTGAGAACACACGTCCACGAACGATTGAATTTGGTCTCAGTATCGAGGTGTCTCTAAAAACAGCAAACGGCACGGCAGGGCCCGACGGAGACTTGAGGTACGGAAAGTACTCAGCACTAGCAAGTCGAGAACAGTATCCAAAGTCCGCAATACGATCGCGAATAGTAGCTTCATCCGTCGTGCCCCAATAGTTGCTGCTCACGTTCACTGATAACTCCAACGAACTTTGAACATGAAGTTGAATACCCAGTTCAAATTGTGATTCAGGATTTGTAAACTCGTTGTGCTCCATAATAATTCGAGATGACATAGACACGACCGCTACAGCAGAATAGTTATCCGAAGCGTAAAGTTCCGTAGAATTCACGGTGTTGTTGATCAGACGATTGCTTCGAAACACAAATGGCGACATCGTGAAAGAGTAAGGAGATAGTTTGATAACATATTCTCCACTGTTGCCGAGAAAAAAATTTCGCGTGACCGTGAGACTTTGAGCAGTTCCCTGCAAAAGCATTGCTCCTCCCGCAGTTCCACGGTGGCCGACAAACGTGTTTCCGTCAATGCTAGCATGTGAGTTCAAAGAGCGGTCAAAATTGAGCCCAAATCGCGTATGATTCGAAAAAGAATTTTTAGAAATTGCGATGTCAGTCAATCTCGAATTTGACGAAGAAACGCTTACACCGTCTTTGTTGGAGTCAAAGACGTTTCTTGTCACATTCCATTTACCAAATTGAGATCGCTGATTGTTATTGTAACTATATAGACGAAGACCGCTGTTTCCACATCTGGACACGCGATTAGAATCGATCAAGCGTGTAAGCTGTCCGTATCGATCGTAGCCATAAATGTAGATTCCGTCCCTAAAGCTTTCCGTTATAAAATTGTTTACAACTTCGATGTCGCCTCGTCCATACGATATGTATAGGCCGAAACTTCGAGAATTTCGTACGATGCTGTCTCGCAAACAAAATAATCCGTAGTGCGAGTTAACGTAGATTCCCTCCCTGGAAGAATTTTCAACTTTAGCGTTGCTTATGAAGACGTCGTCACGAGAACTTGAAATATATATTCCAGTCCCGACGGTAAGCAGATCAGCGTCAGTGATTCGAGTAGAGGGACGACCCGGTCTAGTGGAAAGAGCAACAGAATACAAAGCAAATCCAGGAGCACTACTTTTGCTTCCTGTAGTAATCTCAACAAATACAGAATTTCCAGAAGACAGAAGGCTGTCATCAATCGAATTTAAATTGTAACCGCTGTAAGTACGGATTGTTGACGAAGAGCTTGATGGTCCGTTTCTCAGCACAAGTCTATCGTCACTATACAGCTGAGCAGAAACAAGAGTCAGAGACAAGATGGTATTTGGAGGGCCTCGAAGCTCAACAGAACAGTAAATTCCAGCCAAATGATCGTCTTGGTGTAAACCAAAGTACGTTCCATTTCCCACACTGACCTTCAACGAAGCGGGCGCAGAGCAAATCGATTGAAACATGGTTAAACCGCGCAATGAATCAGAGGTGCGATACACTCGAATTCCTGAGCCAATTACGTCTCTGACTGTAGTCTCGTGAAAGACCAGATTTCGTGTCCTCGGACCACTAAATGATATTCCGTCACCCTGACTTCCTTCAACGACTACTCCCGTAAGATTAGCTTCTTCGTGAAGGTATTCGAATGACAAAGCTGTTGACGTAGAATCTTTGATGGTCACGTTGAAAAATGTCGGCGACTTTAGTAGGACTTGCACAGAAGGTACAGATCGCGTTCCCCACCGTCCAGCTCCTTGAATCAATGTATGCTGCAGAACTGAGAAGGGCAACTGATGACTGTTTCCTGACACGGGAACGGTCGACGTTGGAGAGAACCTAATTCCTGCCCATCTTCCGAAAACTCTATCATAGCAATTGACATAATAAACCGTAAGACAACGAGCTGATGATGAATACTGTCCTGAACAAAACGTGCAGTGATTAATATTGGTGGCATTTCCTGGACAGCTGAATCGCGTAATAATGGGAGTGCCCAAAGACGGATACCAAACTCGGGAAGAATAAAAGCCGCGGGAGTAGCCAAGGTTTTTGCACGCTATAACAGCAAGCTTTGATAAAGATGTGTAGTCTCTGCTGACATTAGATGGAAGACAGATTGACCGCCACGCTTGATCAATATCAACTTGTAAAGTTCCATAATTGTAGCTGCTTGCAATTCGAAAGTCGTTGCTATTACTCTGTGCACGAATTGTGACAGGGCTGTCTGCACTTCCTAGCGAGTACATGCTGCCTTCAACTAAAATGCGCGCATTGGCTTTGACACGAAGCACAACGCCAGCTTCGATCGTAAGTGTGCCCGTTGAAAGAATCGTGATATCTCGCGTTACGAGATACGGAGAACCCGCCGCTGTCAACACCACATAGTCGTTTAGTTGGCCTCCTACATTTCCAGATGAAAAAACAAACTGAGGGCGCCTTTTAGGATGGCTTGTTGCGACGTCGGATACGTTTGTAGAGAGCAGAAAGGGAAAGTACTTGACTGTAACAAAGAAATTCGAATCGTCAAAATCAAATATTCTGTTTTGAATAGTCAAATCAAGGACTGTCCCCCAATAGTTGAAAGTAAAATTGACCTTGTCCAACGACGACGTTCCTTCGATTCTACTGCCAACTTCATATAAAGAGCCTGGATTATTAAACACATTATGATAGACCTCCATGAAGACACTTCCGGCCACTTGAAAAACACAGTTTGGAGCTGTAGACGCGATTGTTCTATTATAAACAACATTATTTTCCAAAGTATTGTTTCTGAAGAGAGCCAAGTTCTGATCTTGAAGAACTCTATCGCTGAAGGAAAAGCTAGGAGACAATAGAACGATAGATTGACCCTTGTTATGAACAAAAGTATTCTCTTCTACGATGACGCGTACTCCGACATGTCTACTGGCGTAGGTACTCAGTTGAAAAACGCTTGAGCCAGATCCAACGTCGTTATCTTCAAATCTGTTTCTCGCAAACACTACACTTTTGTCTGCGTGGTAAAAATTCTGGTGACAGTAGAAACGCCCTCCGTTTTGAATAAAGAAATTGTTAGTCACGTTAACCATGCTCACTAATCCATACGAATAATGCGCATAGAACCGCATTGCATATGAACCCTGCTGAAAGGCTCCGACTCGAGTAAAAGTATTTCCATCAATAGAAACCGTTCGATTCCCATTCAATTTCCAATTATATGTGTATGGTTCATAACATCGTACGTAGAGACCACTGTAGATGTATCTCAGTCCAGAGTCAGTGCGTGATCCGTTGAAAACGTTATCCAAGATGCTTATATTTCCAGCGCCATTGCTGTACCAGTAGACTCCATAGTAATGATCACTAATGCGAGAATGAGAGAGCTCCGTCAATGAAAAATAGCCGTTTATGTGAATTCCGTGGTTGGAATTGTAATCACGAACCCCGTATTGAACCACAGATCTGTCTATCTGAACTGAATAGCCGGTTCCAGAAATCTGCATGCCACCTCCTCCATTGTCAATCGCATTATGTTCAGCAACACGCAAAGATCCAAGAGACCCTTGAATTTGAAGCCCATAAGATGAAACGGAACGAACCGTTGAGCAACCCAAAAGATTCACTTGTCGTGAATCCAAACGATAACGAGAAACGTACGCTTTGATATCGCCAGTCAAGTCCGTGGAGTACCAGGAATACGTATTAAAGTATATCACCAATTGATGATAGTCAGCCGTCACGTTGACTGCATCAGACGACGTAGGCCAGGCCCAACGACTTAAATGTACGTACCCTGTGTATCCATTGATCACTCTAAAATACCCTCGACCGCGGATTAGAAAGCGGTCAAAGGAAACGGACAACCCGTAGCCAGGAGAAGTCTCCAAAATGCGGAAATAGCGGCCAGCGTTACTGCTTGCCGTTTTGAAGGTAAAGTAAATACCCTTGTCGTCGACAAAATATGATTTTTCGCCACTTCTCGTAGTTTTTGGATGACTGAAATTATATGAGGGAACGCTGACAGTTGGTCGACCAGAAAGACTAGGAATTCTGTTGATACTGATACCGCCTTGATGGCAGTTCTCCACGTGACATCGCAAGCACGTCAGACGGCGAGAGGACTGTCCAGTCAGGCCCGTTCCACTGCAGTTACGAACAGCAACTGCTTCGAAGTCAATGTCCGCGTGAATGTTATTGAGCTCAATTCCTGACGATCGACTGTCCAAAATTGTCACGTTGATCATCCTTGCCACTGCTGACGTCGCTGTGACGGCGGCCACGTTGGCATCGGGAGTTGATTGATGAACTCTGTCAGGCACGATACCAGCGTTCAAAATGCGAACATTTTGCATCACACTTGACGTCGAATAGTTCATTACTCCATTTGATGACGTACTTACTGCGACACCTTCGCCTTCAAACGCAATGCCGCCCCAAAATCCCACACTCCCTTCACCGCATACAACACCCACGTCTTCCGTATGCTCGCAGCTGTTATTGTTCCACTTTCGAGAGCGGCAATCCAAAAGAGAATTCTCAACGCCATCACAATCTACGTTCGATAGTCCAATGTCTCCAGCTCCAGCACCAAAACGCCTCGTGTAATAATCAGAACCTATAGGATCGTTGAACCCGAGCTCCCGGCAGACGACTTTGGCGTTGTTTCGATTCCAAAAATCGTCGCACACCGTGCCCCAGTTATTGCTCAGTGAATCAAACACTTCGATCCGGCCTTCACGAGGAGTCGCTCCGCCGACGAGACGCAAAGCGGCCGAATTGACTCCCACTGTCGCATTGTGATACATGACGATCTCCCGCCCACGTGAGCCAGCGATTGCTCTGAGGGTTCCGTTGACGATGAGACGTACTCTAGCTTGAAAATTCATCTTCACGCCGGATTCAATTGTGAGAGTCGTCCCACTTGATACGGTCAGGTCTCTGGTGACAACGTAAGGACTATTGGCTACGGTCAACAACACATCTGACGCGTAGGCTCCCCCGATTTCCGTTTCAGAACCGACTAAGAAGAACCGCTCAAAATAACAACTCAGAAAACGTGGAAACTTACAGACTTGAGCTGGAAATAGGAATGAAAAGATACTCGTCACGACGAGGAGCCATGTGAAAGCCATGGCTTGAGAAAGGCAACTGCTCTGGAAACAAAGACATGCGTTACACAACGATAAACCGTTGGACGTAGACAACATGCGTGACAAGGGCGCGATGCGTCATAATGAGCGGAGAACAATCTATGGCGTGGTGTATCTGAATATTGGGCGTGGCTTCCAAAATTCAAAAGTTGAGACGACTCTACGGGTTCGTATACTATAGTAGCAGGGTTTGCAGTGAATGTGGCGTGTGCAGATTGCAGCTAAGGTAGTCTCATTGTGACGCCGTGTTTACAGTAGGCGAAAAGTGCATAGGATCTTAGCTAATGTAAACAACATAACCATGCACACTTAGCATTGGCGTCTGTTTGCATTTTCCTCAGGCTATGTGCGCTGTCTCACCGAGAAGATTTTCAGAGTTGAACGACGCACACGGACTTGGCACAGGGATTAGAAGTCTCACTTTCTTTGATGCGTGCGCATATACATGGCGAAAGTAGATACAATGGAGCGCGTGGGGAGGAGTCCCTACGAAGAATCCCCTACACATGCAACATCCCACATACGAAGCTATAACGGGAACTGTCCCCTAAGGTTAGACGCACTCTGACGTAGATTCTGAAAGCATGATAGTCGATTGTCCTCTCGATATCGACGCTCGATGATCAATGCTTTTTGACGCCTTTTACGGTCTTTGAGTGACGCGGAGTCAATGTGACGTACGCAATGAGGTTAGAGAAATACACTGCGTAGGAGGACTCCTAAAAAATGAGGTACATATGTCTATAAATCATAATAAATTGAGATGCAAAATCGAACTACCGGTATGACCAATAATCTACTTGAGTTGACTCGTCGAAAATTTGAACGAAAGCGACACATCTAAAAGCAACGCTCTCTTCCGGGAGAGTTAGAAGCTCGACGACATGCAGGCGCATATGCCCGGTTCTGGCGTCATTTCTTTGCCGTCGTTCTTCTCGTCTCGTCACTGGATTGATTTTCTCAGACTCTGGTACGTTTTTCCAGTGGTTTTTCTTCGTTCTGGGCCCGTTCTGCTCGCTCGGACGACGACGAACACATCGCCTTACGTTCGACTTCTCGTTCGCGACGTGTAACGGAAAAAAACTAAGCTTTGCGACAGCAAAACGCGTCCAACTTACGTTTTGGATCTCGTTACTCTCCGCTTTCGCGAGCTACACTACTGTGTAGAGTACTTCTGACCATGACTAACGCGCGCCTTCGCGAAAGCGCGGGCTGTCACGTAAGGCCACTTTTGCATTTTTTTTATTTTAGATGGGGTCTTGTCCAACAATACGGAACGAACCGACCGTGACATTTCTAGAAAAAGCAAAGATGGCTTTCAATTGTCTTGTTCTGCTTCTGAGGAAGATGTGTCATACAAGTGGCAGTTTCGACCTACTGCGTTCCTAAACTATTCGTTAACGCCGTCTAGAGAAATGGGCAGGTCTGTATGATAAGATGGTTTCTCACGTACCTTGGTTTTCTTAGAAAAAAAATAGGAACGCATTTCTTTTCAATAAAACATATCCTGTACAGCTGCATTGATATTTCGTTTAGGAAACTATTCTCTTAACAAAAGCTATTTGAGCAATTGCCACAAGACAGATCAAGAGCAATTCGACGAGAGACCAAGTTAGTACCATATCATTAATCTCTTCAGCGACGTACATATCTCGACTCTCGTGAGCCTTGGAAGCCATCTGAGAATGAATTGACTTGTAAACAAATATTTCAATTCTATCCAGAGCGTCCTATAAAATACTAATACGATTTTATTAAAATGCATAACTGTGTTACGCTTATTAATTTGAATTCTTGTTTAGGAAAGTTGTCATCTCCACGAATACCCCTCTCAAACTGATTAAGATTATCATCATCATCATAGTCATATTGACCTCTTCCTCCTCCTCCTCCATCGTCGTCGTTTGGTATTACGTCGATATCAATCATAATCATTTTGCTCGTAACACGACTGAATTCATTACTAAAACAAATTTCAAAATCCCCTTCTTCGTCTGGATAGTATGTATCGCCGCTCGACTGCTGTATCCTCAATTTGACAGATACGACTCTTCCGCTGGGATTTCTAATGATGACGTCAATATCGAGGTTTCCGCCTTTTAGCACCTAGAAGTCGTTGAAAGCGCGTCTCTTTTCGCATATAGGGTCAACCGACTTGGAATTGTACGTTCAAATGTTCATTGTCTGCGTCGACGTATTGGTAGAAACATTCTTTGTTGTTTGCAGGCAAATGGAAAGTGAGAGACGTGCCCAAGTGCGTCGTCCACTCTCGTGCATCTTCGACCAAGTCTTTGGGTAGGTATTTTCGTCCGCTCGCCGGCGAGAAAAGTCTAACGACTCCGTACAAGAGCGCTGTTGTGACGAGTAAGACGTTCATCTGAATCTGCAAAGTCCCGTATAAGATAAACAACCAACCGAATCGCATCTTCTTCGACCGCGTCTGCACTTGAAGGATGTCTTCCGCGTGCCCCTCATCTCGACAGGGACACGTCGCTGTCATTATCGATCAAGTAATGCTTCTCTGGGGAGGACGAGCGATAAGAAAAGCGACCGGAGACCACGCCCACACAACGCATTTTTGAGGTTGATTTTTGCTACTTTAAAGTGCTTACTAAATAACTGGATAACCGAATATTTCGCGAATAAACCAAATCTAGGGAAGTCTCCAAAGCGGGAGAAAAACTGCTTTTTTTGGAAAGCGGGCGGGAGGCCAATTTTTGCCTCAAAAGCGGGAGTTCTCCCGCTAAAGCGGGAGAGTTGGCAGCTATGTAACAGTCTTTTGAAAAAGTGCACGGATACAGATCCGAAAATGAGACCGACGTTTCGAGAAGTTGTTTGGGTCTTACAAGGCGACATTAGCGTTTTGAAGGAGAATTGCCGAGTTTTGTGATCGCATAATTAAATTGTTTTATTTTTCGTAGGCGAACCACTCGTTTTTTTATCATTGGCTATTTTCTAATGACGTCACGATTATCACGTGACGTGCGCGACTTCAGTTCGGTCCTACGGCGCTTCGAACAACATAGAAAAAGACATAACAGTCTAAGGTACAATAGATGTACATGATAAGATCGAGAATCAAGTAGAGGGGCCCCTAGGACAATTTTTATCTGTTTCCAGGCGAATGGAAAGTGAGAAACGCGTCCAAAGTCCCGTGTATAACAGACAACCAACATGAGAAACCGCACAAGTGCTCCTCATTCTGTCGTTTGCATTCTTCTGCGCACGCAGCTTCCTCGCATCCCTTCTCTCGTTTCACACAATGGGAAGGAGCGCCATCGCAATCGTCCTAGCGTCCGCAATAGGCACTCTTTTCACGTGCGACGCCTTTTCCTCGGGGCCTCCAATCGATGCCTGTACGAGCATGGCCCCCGACCCGTCGGGCCACGGCGCCGATCCTCAGACGAGCTCGGCTCCCTACGTCGTCAACGTCACCGCCGTCGGCGTCGGATACGCGAGCGGAGCGACCTATCACGGTCTGCCTGTCAATCTTCTGTCACTCTGACGTCATTCGTGAATCGTCCCTTTGTTCTCTTCTCTTTGACAGTGACCATAGACAAGGCGAGCTCGTCGACGCCCGACTTCAAAGGCTTCATGTGCCAGGTACGAAAAGCGGACGGAAGTTCGACCGTCCCACTCGGCTCTTTCACCGTGTCCGCTTCGGATCCGAAAGCGAAGACGTTGGATTGCTCTTCTTCTTCGGTATAATCGCTCTCTATATAGGAACGCGAGCGCGCGTCTAGGATAAGTCTCTCTAGGCATCGGCTGTCGTTCACAACAATTCTGACTCTGTATCGCAATTTCAAGCCGAATGGATCGCTCCCAGTTCGGATGAGGGAGACTTGAGAGCCTTGTAAGCCCAGTGGCATGCGAATTATCTTAATCTCGTCATTTTGACTAATTTGATTGATTTTGCTTCGTAGGTGCACCGTCGTTCAAACGCGGACGATTTACTGGCTTCAAATTCCGTCCGAATCCTTTTCTTTTCTTTCCGTTGCGACGACGGGACCGCCTTCCTCCGCGACTTCGACTCCCTCCGATGAGATCATTGTGGTCGTAGAAACGACGTCGCCGCCCATCGTTTCTGATTCAACTTCGCCGCCACCAGCGACTCCTTCCGATGCTCCGACGACTGACGTCATACTTATAGACGATTCTACTACTAATCCACCTCCTGGGGTGACGACGATTCCTCCAACTACGAAAGCGCCTACTGCTCCAGTGACCACTGATCCTGGTATAATAATAATAGAAGATACTACTAATCCACCTCCTGGGGTGACGACGAATCTTCCAACTACGAAGGCGCCTACTGCTCCAGTGACCACTGATCCTGGTATAATAATAATAGAAGATACTACTAATCCACCCTCTGGGGTGACGACGAATCCTCCAACTACGAAGGCGCCTACTGCTCCAGTGACCACTGATCCTGGTATAATAATAATAGAAGATACTACTAATCCACCCTCTGGAGTGACGACGAATCCTCCGACTACGAAGGCGCCTACTACTGCTCAAGTAACGACTGATCCTGGTATAATAATAGATGGTTCCACTACTCCTGGAGTGACGACAAATCCTCCGACTACTGCAGGTTCTACTACAAATCCACCTCCAGGGGTGACAACAATTCCTCCAACTACGAAGGAGCCTACTGTTTCACTAACAACTGATGACGATGTAATAACAACAGAAAGTTCTACTACCAGTTCACCTCCAGGGGTGACAACAATTCCTCCAAATACAAAAGAGCCTACCGTTTCACTAACAACTGATGACGATTTAATCACAACAGACGGTTCTACTACCAGTCCACCTTCAGGGGTGACAACTATTCCTCCGACAACGGAAAAGCTTACCGTGACGCCCTCTCCAACGGTCAGTCTTCCGTTTACAGAACTTCCAACGAATACCACGATCACTCCTGATTTGGGTTAGTTTACTGCTTAGCGTTTTGTTGTTTCTGAGTCGATTTTGTTTCTATTTCTAGTTGCTCAGTTTAGAGAGGACTTTCTGGAGTGGAAGATGAGTTTCGACGCGTGGAAATCCGAATTCCGATCGTGGCTGAGCGACTATTGCGCTTGAGAACGCTCGTCGGATTTTCTTGTTATTTCGTATGTGTCTGTTGTTGGTTATAGAACGTTCGCTGTTTGTATGCTTCGCTTACACCATTAGGATGATTATTTATTATTTATTGTTTTTGCTAATTTGCGTTTTGTGTGTACACCAAATCATTTTTTTCTGTACTTCTGTACTTTATCAACCTTTCCGCGTTGATGACAAGCAAAAAATCGTTAATTGATGCTCTTCGACTGATTGAACATCAATTAGGTAGCTGGCTACTTCACGACTATATCAACACCAAAAGATGCATAAAAATAAAGGAGCCTGTGACCAATAAAAAAACAAAAAAGTTTGTAGGTTCTAGCGCACGCTAGCTACTGCAGTTTCTCGCAAAGTTTCTGCGCGTTCCAGACCTCTAGCAGCTCGCGGAGACACCGAATGGATGCATCGCCTAAGGAAACTTCTATATCCAAGCCAACACCAGTCAATTGGCGAGTCGTTCTCGTATCGTTCACAATTATGGTGAGAGAGAGACCCATCGCGTGGAGAGAAGACTGAAGATTCCTTGTGCCTTATAGGTAGCCAGCGCTTCGACCATTTCCGTGGTGTTTCCATTCTTGCCTTGGCTGGTTAGGGTGAGACGACGTCATAAATAAAATCATTTCTCTCCCCATAATCCCACAATCGTCTTTCGCAGAAATTTAAACGCGACGGAGAATTCGTGCAAGAAGAAGACGCAGGCACATATGCACATAACGTTCTTTATATTTAGCCCAACGTCCAAGATTTCTTCTAGGATACTACGCTGGTCTTGTCGCCTCTGCATTCTTCATTGGACGATTTGTGGGCAGGTAGTCCTTTTTTTTCTTCGAGATACGGTACGTTTAGTTAAGTTTGATTTTTTTTTTTCAAAAAAAAGCTACTTTTGGGGAACTCTCTCTGATACGAAGGGTCGTCGATGGTCGATTCTACTCAGCGGGACTCTATTGTCGTCGTTCACGTTCACGTTCGCCTTCACCAACACGCAAACCGGTCTAGCGTGGGCAATGGTAACGCGAATACTGAGCGGCGCGAGCGAGGGTGAGTATAGGTATTTATAAAATAGAATTAGAGAATTACGTATTGATAATATCATTGACGTGTAAGGGATCTTGGGCATTTGCAAGGCGACTGTCGCCGACATTTCGGACGATACGAATCAAGCGAAAGGGATGTCGTTTGTCTCCGCTTCGTGGGGCGTCGGTCTCATATTTGGTTCGGCTATCGGAGGACTTTTGGCGGAGCCCGTTCGCCAGTACCCCGGTCGTTTTCCTAAGGGTGCGCGTTTGTTAGATGTGCATATAGACAAGAAAATATTTTTAATTAATTAATTAAGGTCTCCTCGAAACGTTTCCCTATTTCTTGCCGAGCGCTCTGGTCGCGTTTCTCAATCTAATCGGCGTTGCGATCGTCTTCTTTTTTCTTCCGGAAACGTCGAAGAGGAAGAAGAAGAAGAAGAAGAAACGGTATATTGAAAAATATGTCGTGTAAATAAGCGGAGTGACATTGCTGTTAGAGATTCGAGCGCAAAGAAGGACGATGATGTCGCCTTGGTCGTCATGGACACAAATGAAGTGGCTCGCGAGAGCGTTGCTGATGACCCTGAGACGGAGCCTGTCGTTCTCGTTTCGGCGAAAAACGGCGTGTGGACGCGGTTCATGAACTTGGGAAAGCGAGCAAGAAGAGCCAGCGCGAATGCGGTGAAGAAACTCAAAGCGACCGTTATTGCATTGCTAAGGTGAATCGAATGAAAAGTATAGATTATTTCTGGGGAGTTTGTATGGCAGAGTGAAGGAAGCGAGGTTGGCAGTTGCGACGTACTGCGTCTACTCTTTTTCCGTGATCGGTTTCAGCGAGCTGACGAGCTTGTGGATGGCTACAAAGCCGTTTCGAGGTAAAGGGGTTATAGACGTTACCCTATTTAGGCTTTGCTAAAGTGAACGAGATGATTCGCATCGAAAAAAATAATACCGTAGTTTCACAAATTTTTGTCTTTGAGTATTTCGTTTTATAATATTTAGTACAGCGTTATTTTCGTACCTTGCTTTTTTGTACGATATATATTACACGATTTTTTCTTTTTAGTACAGCTTTATTTTTGTACACTGCACGTTGTACGAAAATTAATGTAAAACGAAAATTTGTGAAACTACGGTAGTAGTAGTAGTGTCTATATTTCTAGGTGGTCTCGGTTTCAGCGAGAAAGAAATCGGCATATGCCAAGCAGCCATGTCTGTGTTTTTGGTTCCCGTTCAAATACCATTTACGTACAAAGTGAGATTGTGACGCTCGCCCCGTCGAGAATCCATTGCATGTACACCTAATTAATTTAGGTGGAAAGAAAGCTGGGCCCTCTAACGGTAACGTATCTCATGCATCGCACGCGTTTGACCGAGTTCGAGGTTTAGACGTTCTACGTGTGCTGCGTTGTCTGCGTTTGCTCCGTCGCCCTTCTGTCGGCCATACCCTCTATAGAAAGGCAATCGTGCTATTTTTTGTATCTCCCTTTTGTGATTGACCAGTCTCCTTAGTGTCGTTCTGTTGTGGACTGTTCTCGTCATCGTTCTCTTTCCAATGCGACTTTTCATTGGGGTCGGATTCGCTATGATATCTATCCTGATCAATAATTCGGTACCGAAACGTCAGGTCGGATCCATTAACGGTCTCTCTATTTCTCTAACGGCTCTGACGAGGCACGCGCTAATCGTACTTAGTGTAGTTTCATTTTTTTAACTCTTAGGTCTTTTGCTCCTACGTTTGGAGGCTCGGTTTTTGCTTGGTGCATCAGCCGCGGAACGATTGACATAGGCTTTCCTTTCGATTATCACTTGGTCTTTTACCTCTTTTCTATTATTTATCTCTTAGCGCTGCTCCTGGCCGTCTATCTGCCGAACAGTTTACAGAAACAAAAGCGAGAATAATGTCATTGGAACAAACATCATCAGGTTTTAGATATCATTAAATACATAATTTCGTTTTTTTGCGTTTTCGTGGGGCTTCACGTTTATAAATAAAAATAGAGGAGGTTTTCGTCACGAAGTGGTAGAGGAGCTTCGTGGTTACACGTCGCGCGATGACGTTGTATCATTGGCATCCTGACTTTCATAAATATTTATTCTATTTGTTGAAATCAGCGTGTAGAGATATGAAGAGCCAGTCGAAAGCTGACACTGAACCAACGCCTGTCAACTGGCGCGTAGTTCTAGTCTCCTTCGCGATTGTTGTTCGTTAACGGCCGGGCAGAGTAAACGTGCGAGCTATCTGTATACTTTTCTATAGGCAGCAACAACATCAACGATTTCTGTCGCATTTCCTTACCTGCCATGGATGGTCAGAGTAAGTGCTAAAGGAGAAACGAGGTCCTCTTGAATTCAAGCCGTTTCTCTTTTTGCCCGTAGAAATTTAAGATTGATGGAGAATTTGTTCAGTCAGAAGACAAAGGTACAGTGAGAATGTATATAGTCCATCTTTTTCTGTTGAGATGAAAAAATTGCATCACGCGTACATACGTTTTTTTGTTTAGTTTCGAAACTTTTCACGCGTAGCTTAGTCTCTATATAGGAACTGTCTCGAACGTGAGCAACTCTTACTTTTTAGGATACTATACTGGGCTTATAGCCTCTGCGTACTTTGTTGGTCAATTTGTGGGAAGGTGAGTATTTGGAGGGGTGCGCCAATATAAATATAGACATATTACTTTTTGTGATGTTTAGCTATTTCTGGGGGCTTCTAGCGGATAAGAAAAGTCGTCGACTGGCAATACTTCTAAGTGCAACAGCTCTGGCAGTCTTCACCTTTCTGTTTGGATTCACGAATACGCACACAGGCCTTCCATGGGCACTGGTGATGAGGGCACTAAGCGGAGCAAGCAACGGTGAAAGGAGCATAAATTAGGCCCGCTATTGCATTTAGTTATGTTCCGAATTAAGTTCAATGAGACTATTTGTAAATTTCTTTCCTACAATATCATCTCATTGGATCACCTGAGGCAATTTATTTCGTTTAGGAGTAGTCGCTGTGTCCAAGGCGGCTATTGCTGACGTTTCCGACGATTCAAACCAGGCCAAAGGAATAACAGTCGTCGCCGTCGCCTGGGGAGTTGGGTTTATGATTGGTCCAGCTCTCGGTGGCATCCTTGCCGATCCTGTTCGACAGTATCCGAATACGTTCTCTTGGAGTAAGTTGAGAAACTTGCGAACGAAAGAAAATATTAAAGTGTGCTTCTGGTGGCGGTGCTATAGGATTTCTTCGAACCTTTCCATATTTTCTGCCATCCGCTGTATCCGCTTCCCTCCTTCTGATCGGCGTCGTTGTCGTATATTGTTTTCTGCCTGAAACTTCGAAAAAAAGGTGCCCGTAAAACGACGAGGGCCGTATATTTTTTTGCATGCATGTTTAGGAGCTCTCCGTACAATGAAGCGGAGAAAGAGAACATAAAGAGTAAAGGCGCTGAGGACTACGGCTCAGTTCACATGGAGAAGACGGAAGTTCGTATGGAAAACGACGCCAAGTCGGAGCCAGTGTCGTGTTTACGCCGACTTTGCGACATCGGAAGACGAGCGAGACACGCTTGTTTTTCTGCAATGAAAAATTCGACCTGGTGGAGTATACTAAAGTAAGCAAAAAATCGTGCTATTAGGATGATAAATGTGACAACTGTTCTAGGATATACGAAGCCAGAATGGCCCTTTTCCTCTACTTTCTTGTTGGCTTCTGTTTAGTTGGTTGGGATGAGTTAACGATCTTGTGGATGGCAACTAAGACTTACAGAGGTTGGTATCGACGCTATTTATTGTTCCCATATCAATTTATACTGCGTGACTGAGATTTCTGTTTTTTGATAAGGAGGGACTGACTTCACCGAAAGAAAAATCGGCGTCTTTCAATCGGTTCTAGCGCTGGTGCAGATTCCTCTTCAAATTTTCTTTTTTCACAGAGTAATTGATTGTAGCAAAGAAGAGCGATTATATACTGTATATATCGATAATTCACTTTAGCTTGAGAAAAAATTAGGCGGTCTGAAGGTAAAATGTTTCTTGCAAAGCACTGCATTTTTTCACTTATTTTTGAAAATGCAGACATTTCATCTAGCTTGCATCGGATCTGCTTTTATCACTGCAATCAATCCCGTTTTTTCTTCTATAGAAAGGCAAGTCTATTGCAGCAGTTCAACCTTATTAGTAGTATTGCACTATTAGGGATTTCTTCCAATTGCCAGCTATTTTTATCTGTTTCACTCTAACAGAGTTCTGCTTGAGCGCTCTTCTCATCATGGTGTTTCTTTTCATCAACAATTCGGTGCCGAAGCAGCACGTCGGTGCCGTCAACGGTCTCGCCACTTCGCTATCCAGTTTCGCTAGGTACGCCCGCGGTTGCTCCCTGCATGTCTCTTTATGAATAGGCACGTTCGCACTGTTTCTAGAATGCTAGCTCCGTCCTTTGGAACCTCTCTGTTCGCGTGGAGCATCGACGAAGGTGCGAAGCACATAGGATTTCCCCTCGATTACCACTTCGCATTTTATTTATTCTCACTCGTGTATCTCGCATCGCTGCTTCTGTCGGTAAATCTACCGAACAGTCTACAGAAGCAGAAAAGAGAATAATCAGAATACCAATGCTCGGATAAAGCTCAAGTCGATTCGTGCATATAGCTCAGTCTTCTGTCTCATTGTACATGCCCCGCAATGATTACAGTACCCGAAAGTATGCACCTCCCGTATAGATCCGGTATCGTTGGCACCAACAACGGCACTGCTGTGGCGCTTGTAATTGACTGCGAAAAACGAGCCCGATTGCAAAGGTTTGAACAGTCTGTCTCCTCATAGATTCTCCTTTTAGCGTTTTCTGAAGGAGCATATGGGGAGCCCACCGAAAGTCGGCTCTGAACCGACGCCTGTCAACTGGCGAGTAGTTCTAGTTTCTTTTGCAATTTTGGTTCGCGACTACGGCTCAGCCGAGTAAACGTACCTAAGTGTCTTTCTATAGGTGACAACAGCGTCGACGATTTCTATGGTCTTTCCTTACCTGCCATGGATGGTCAGAGTAAGTGCTATTGGAAAAAGGCGTCGACATAGGCTTTCCTTTTGATTATTCACTTGGTCTTTTACCTCTTTTCTATTATTTATCTTTTAGCGCTGCTTCTGGCCGTCTGTCTATCTGCCGAACAGTTTACAGAAACAAAAGCGAGAATGATGTCATTGGACGAACGTTTTCGAAACAAACATCATCAGGTTTTAGATATCATTAAATTACATAATTTCGGGGCTTCGCGTTTATAAATAAAAATAGAGGAGGTTTTCGTCACGAAGGGGTAGAGGAGCTTCGTGGTGACACGTCGCGATGACGTTATATCATTGGCATCCTCACTTTCATAAATATTTATTCTATTTGTTGAAATCAACGTATCGAGATATGAAGAGCCAGTCAAAAGCTGACACTGAACCAACGCCTGTCAACTGGCGCGTAGTTCTAGTATCCTTCGCGATTGTTGTTCGTTAACGGCCGGGCAGAGTAAACGTGCGAGCTATCTGTATACTTTTCTATAGGCAGCAACGGCATCAACGATTTCTGTCGCATTTCCTTACCTGCCATGGATGGTCAGAGTAAGTGCTAAAGGAGAAACGAGGTCCTCTTGAATTCAAGCCGTTTCTCTTTTTGCCCGTAGAAATTTAAGATTGACAGAGAATTTGTTCAGTCAGAAGACAAAGGTACAGTGAGAATATATAGTCCATCTTTTTCTGTTGAGATGAAAGAATTGCATCACGCGTACATACGTTTTTTTTTAGTTTCGAAACTTTTCACGCGTAGCATAGTCTCCATATAGGAACTGTCTCGAATGTGAGCAACTCTTACTTTTTAGGATACTATACTGGGCTTATAGCCTCTGCGTACTTTGTTGGTCAATTTGTGGGAAGGTGAGTATTTGGAGGGGTGCGCCAATATAAATATAGACGTATTTCTTTTTGTGATGTTTAGCTATTTCTGGGGGCTTCTAGCGGATAAGAAAAGTCGTCGACTGGCGATACTTCTAAGTGCAACAGCTCTGGCAGTCTTCACCTTTCTGTTTGGATTCACGAATACGCACACAGGCCTTCCATGGGCACTGGTGATGAGGGCACTAAGCGGAGCAAGCAACGGTAAAAGGAGCATAAATTAGGCCGTTGCTTTCCCAGTATTCAACTGCGTTTAGTTATGTTCCGTATTAAGTTCAATGAGACTATTTATAAATTTCTTCCCTACAATATTATCTCATTGGATCACCTGAGGCAATTTATTTCGTTTAGGAGTACTCGCTGTGTCCAAGGCGGCTATTGCTGACGTTTCCGACGATTCAAACCAGGCCAAAGGAATAACAGTCGTCGCCGTCGCCTGGGGAGTTGGGTTTATGATTGGTCCGGCTCTCGGTGGCATCCTTGCCGAGCCTGTTCGACAGTATCCGAATACGTTCTCTTGGAGTAAGTTGAGCAGCTCGCGAACGAAAGAAAGTATTAAAGTGTGCTTCTGGTGGCGGTGCTATAGGATTTCTTCGAACCTTTCCATATTTTCTGCCATCCGCTGTAACCGCTTCCCTCCTTCTGATCGGCGTCGTTGTCGTATATTGTTTTCTGCCTGAAACTTCGAAAAAAAGGTGCCCGTAAAACGACGAGCGCCGTATATTTTTGCATGCATGTTTAGGAGCTCTCCGTACAATGAAGCGGAGAAAGAGAACATTGTCCTTAATCGTATAAAGAGTAAAGGCGCTGAGGACTACGGCTCAGTTCACATGGAGAAGACGGAAGTTCGCATGGAAAACGACGCCAAGTCGGAGCCAGTGTCGTGTTTACGCCGACTTTGCGACGTCGGAAGACGAGCGAGACACGCTTGTTTTTCTGCAATGAAAAATTCGACCTGGTGGAGTATACTAAAGTAAGCAAAAATAATCGTGCTATTAGGATGATAAATGTGACAACTGTTCTAGGATATACGAAGCCAGAATGGCCCTTTTCCTCTACTTTCTTGTTAGCTTCTGTACAGTTGGTTTGGAGGAGTTAACGATCTTGTGGATGGCAACTGAGACTTACAGAGGTTGGCATCTACGCTATTTATTGTTCCCATATCTCCTTTGCCCATGCATGACTGAGATTTCTGTTTTTTTGATAAGGAGGGACTGGCTTCACCGAAAGAAAAATCGGCATCGTTCAATCGGTTCTAGCGCTGGTGCAGATTCCTCTTCAAATTTTCTTTTTTCACAGAGTAATTGATTGTAGCAAAGAAGCGCGATTATATATATATATATATATATATATATCGATAATTCACTTTAGCTTGAGAAAAAATTAGGCGGTCTGAAGGTAAATTGTTTCTTCCAAAGCACTGCATTTTTCACTTATTTTTGAAAATGCAGACATTTCATCTAGCTTGCATCGGATCTGCTCTTATCAGTGCAATCAATCCCGTTTTTTCTTCTATAGAAAGGCAAGTCAATTGCAGCAGTTCAACCTTATTAGTACTATTGCAATATTAGGGATTTCTTCCAATTGCCAGCTCTTTTTATCAGTTTCACTCTAACGGGGTTCTGCCTGGGCGCTCTTCACATCATGGTGTTTCTTTTCATCAACAATTCGGTGCCGAAGCAGCACGTCGGTGCCGTCAACGGTCTCGCCATTTCGCTATCCAGTATCGCTAGGTACGCCCGCGGTTTCTCCCTGCGTGTCTCATTATGAATAGGCACGTTCGCACTGTTTCTAGAATGCTAGCTCCGTCCTTTGGAACCTCTCTGTTCGCGTGGAGCATCGACGAAGGTGCGACGCAAATAGGATTTCCTCTCGATTACCACTTCGCATTTTATTTATTCTCACTCGTGTATCTCGCATCGCTGCTTCTGTCGGTAAATCTACCGAACAGTCTACAGAAGCAGAAAAGAGAATAATCAGAATATCAATGCTCGGCTGCCGCCGATAAAGCTCAAGTCGATTCGTGCACATATAGGCTTACGTGCTCTTAGTGTAAAGGTTATCTGCGTCTAAGCTCAGTCTTCTGTCTCATTGTACATGCCGCGATGATTACGGTACCGGAAGTATGCACCTCCCGTATAGATCCGGTAGATCGTTGGCACCTAGAACGGCACTGCTGTGGCGCTTGTAATTGACTGCGAAAGACGAGCCCGATTGCAAAGGTTTGAACAGTCTGCCTCCTTCTCATACATTCTCATTTTAGGGTTTTCTGAAGGAGCATCTACCGAAAGTCGGCTCTGAACCGACGCCTGTCAACTGGCGAGTAGTTCTAGTCTCTTTTGCAATTTTGGTTCGCGACTACGGCTCAGCCGAGTAAACGTACCTAAGTGTCTTTCTATAGGTGACAACAGCGTCGACGATTTCTATGGTCTTTCCTTACCTGCCATGGATGGTCAGAGTAAGTGCTATTGGAAAAAAGACATTCGCTTGGAAAACTTTTTTTTGCGCGTAGAAATTTAGAGTCGACGGAGAGTTTGTACAGTCAGAAGACACAGGTACAGTGAACGAGTGAGTGAGTGAGTCACCTACCATTTTCGTTGCGCACACATACTCACACTTCAGAGTCGGAACAGGTTCCCAATCTAAACGGCTTAGCTACATGCTAAGTTTCGGTATAAGACAGAATTAAAATTCAAGCCTCTTTGCTTCTCTTAGGATACTACGCTGGGCTTGTGGCCTCGGCATACTTTGTTGGTCAGTTCGTGGGAAGGCGCGCAGTGGGGAGAAGGTACGATATGTGCAGATTGATTTCTTCTGGTTCTAGCTATTTCTGGGGGCTTCTCGCGGATAAGAAAAGTCGTCGACTTACAATCCTTTCAAGTGGAACTACTCTGGCAGTCTTCACCTTTCTGTTTGGATTCACAAATACTCACACGGGCCTTCCATGGGCAATGGGTAACGCGAATACTGAGCGGTGCGAGCGAGGGTGAGTAGAATTAAAATATAAAAAAGAGTTATTGGTGATCGTGCTCCCGTCCTAGTGTCGTTTTGTTCAGGGTTATCGTTCTCTTTTCGATGCGACTTTTCGTGATCAATAATTTGATACCGAAACGTCAGATCGGATCCATCAACGGTCTCTCTATTTCTCTAACGGGCTCTGACGAGGTAGGTGCTAATCGTAATTAGTGTCAGAAACAAAAGCGAGAATAATGTCATTGGAACAAACATCATCAGGTTTTAGATATCATTAAATACATAATTTTTTGGCGTTTTTGTGGGGCTCCGCGTTTATAAATAAAAATAGACGAGGTTTTCGTCACGAAGTGGTAGAGGAGCTTCGTGGCTACGCGTCGCGATGACGTTGTATCATTGGCATCCTGACTTTCATAAATATTTATTCTATTTGTTGAAATCAGCGCGTGTGGAGATATGAAGAGCCAGTCGAAAGCTGACACTGAACCAACGCCTGTCAACTGGCGCGTAGTTCTAGTCTCCTTCGCGATTGTGGTTCGTTAACGGCCGGGCAGAGTAAACGTGCTAGCTATCTGTATACTTTTCTATAGGCAGCAACAACATCAACGACTTCTGTCGCCTTTCCTTACCTGCCATGGATGGTCAGAGTAAGTGCTAAAGGAGAGACAAGGTCGTCTTGAATTCAAGCCGTTTCTCTTTTTGCGCGTAGAAATTTAGAGTTGACGGAGAATTTGTGCAGTCAGAAGACAAAGGTACAGTGAGAATATATATATATAGTCCATCTTTTTCTGTTGAGATAAAAATTGTATCACGCGCACATCCGGTACGTTTTTTTGTTTAGTTTCTAAAGAGAGAAACTCTTCGCGCGTAGCTTAGTCTCTATATAGGAACTGTCTCGAACGTGAGCAACTCTTACTTTTTTAGGATACTATACTGGGCTTATAGCCTCTGCGTACTTCGTTGGTCAATTTGTGGGAAGGTGAGTATTTGGAGGGGTGCGTCAATATAAATACAGACATACATGCATTTCTTTTTGTGATGTTTAGCTATTTCTGGGGGCTTCTAGCGGATAAGAAAAGTCGTCGACTGGCGATACTTCTAAGTGCAACAGCTCTGGCAGTCTTCACCTTTCTGTTTGGATTCACGAATACGTACACAGGCCTTCCGTGGGCGCTGGTGATGAGGGCACTAAGCGGAGCAAGCAACGGTGAAAGGAGCATAAATTAGGCCCGCTATTGCATTTAGTTATGTTCCGAATTAAGTTCAATGAGACTACGGTATTTGTAAATTTCTTCCCTATAATATTATCTCATTGGATCACCTGAGGCAATTTATTTCGTTTAGGAGTAGTCGCTGTGTCCAAGGCGGCTATAGCTGACGTTTCCGACGATTCAAACCAGGCCAAAGGAATAACAGTCGTCACCGTCGCCTGGGGATTTGGGTTTAGGATTGGTCCGGCTCTCGGTGGCATCCTTGCCGAGCCTGTTCGACAGTATCCTAATGCGTTCTCTTGGAGTAAGTTGAGCAACTCGCGAACGAAAGAAAGTATTAAAGTGTGCTTCTGGTGGCGGTGCTATAGGATTTCTTCGAACTTTTCCATATTTTCTGCCATCCGCTGTAACCGCTTCCCTCCTTCTGATCTGCGTCGTTGTCGTATATTGTTTTCTGCCTGAAACTTCGAAAAAAAGGTGCCCGGAGAACGACGAGCGCCGTATTAATTTTTTTGCATGCATGTTTCTCTCACAATATAGGAGCTCTCCGTACAATGAAGCGGAGAAAGAGACCATTGTCCTTAATCGTATAAAGAGTAAAGGCGCTGAAGACTACGGTTCAGTTCACATGGAGAAGACGGAAGTTCGTACGGAAAACGAGTCGGAGCCAGTGTCGTGTTTACGCCGACTTTGCGACATCGGAAGACGAGCGAGACACGCTTGTTTTTCTGCAATGAAAAATTCGACCTGGTGGAGTATACTAAAGTAAGCATAAAATCGTGCTATTAGGATGATAAATGTGACAACTGTTCTAGGATATACGAAGCCAGAATGGCCGTTTTCCTCTACTTTCTTGTTGGCTTCTGTTTAGTTGGTTGGGAGGAGTTAACGATCTTGTGGATGGCAACTAAGACTTACAGAGGTTGGTATCGACGCTATTTATTGTTCCCATATCTCCTTTGCCCATGCAAATTTATACTGCGTGACTGAGATTTCTGTTTTTTGATGAGGAGGGACTGACTTCACCGATAGAAAAATCGGCGTCTTTCTATCGGTTCTAGCGCTTGTGCAGATTCCTCTTCAAATTTTCTTTTTTCACAGAGTAATTGATTGTAGCAAAGAAACGCGATTATATATATATCAATAATTCACTTTAGCTTGAGAAAAAATTAGGCGGTCTGAAGGTAAAATGTTTCTTGCAAAGCACTGCATTTTTTCACTTGTTTTTGAAAATGCAGACATTTCATCTAGCTTGCATCGGATCTGCTTTTATCACTGCAATCAATCCCGTTTTTTCTTCTATAAAAAGGCAAGTCAATTGCAGCAGTTCAACCTTATTAGTATTATTGCACTATTAGGGATTTCTTCCAATTGCCAGCTATTTTTATCTGTTTCACTCTAGCAGAGTTCTGCCTGGGCGCTCTTCTCATCATGGTGTTTCTTTTCATCAACAATTCGGTGCCGAAGCAGCACGTCGGTGCCGTCAACGGTCTCGCCATTTCACTATCCAGTATCGCTAGGTACGCCGCGGTTGCTCCCTGCATATCTCATTATGAATAGACACGTTCGCACTGTTTCTAGAATGCTAGCTCCGTCCTTTGGAACCTCTCTGTTCGCGTGGAGCATCGACGAAGGTGCGAAGCACATAGGATTTCCCCTCGATTACCACTTCGCATTTTATTTATTCTCACTCGTGTATCTCGCATCGCTGCTTCTGTCGGTAAATCTACCGAACAGTCTACAGAAGCAGAAAAGAGAATAATCAGAATATCAATGCTCGGCTGCCGCCGATAAAGCTCAAGTCGATTCGTGCACATATAGGCTTACGTGCTCTTAGTGTAAAGGGTATCTGCGTCTAAGCTCAGTCTTCTGTCTGATTGTACATGCCGCGATGACGACGAATCCTCCAACTACGCCGGAGCCACTGACGACTGATGAGATAGTAATAATAAATGAGTCTACTACTAATCCCCCTTCTGGAGTGACGACGAATCCTCCAACTACGCAGGAGCCACTGACGACTGATGAGATAGTAATAATAGATGAGTCTACTACTAATCCACCTCCTGGAGTGACGACGAATCCTCCAACTACGAATGCGCCTACTGCTCAAGTAACGACTAATCCTGGTATAATAATAGATGGTTCCACTACTCCTGGAGTGACGACAAATCCTCCGACTACTGCAGGTTCTACTACAAATCCACCTCCAGGGGTGACAGCAATTCCTCCAACTACGAAGGAGCCTACTGTTTTACTAACAACTGATAACGATGTGAAAGTTCTACTACCAGTTCACCTCCAGGGGTGACAACAATTCCTCCAAATACAAAAGAGCCTACAGTTTCACTAACAACTGATGACGATGTAATAACAACAGAAGGTTCTACTACCAGTCCATCTCCAGGGGTGACAACTATTCCTCCGACTACAGAAAAGCTTACCGTGACGCCCTCTCCAACGGTCAGTCTTCCGTTTACAGAACTTCCAACGAATACCACAATCACTCCTGATTTGGGTTAGTTTACTGCTCGGCGTTTTGTCGTTTCTGAGTCGATTTTGTTTCTATTTCTAGTTGCTCAGTTTAGAGAGGACTTTCTGGAGTGGAAGATGAGTTTCGACGCGAATTCCGATCGTGGCTGAGCGACTATTGCGCTTGAGAATGCTTATTATTTATTGTTTTTGCTAATTTGCGTTTTGTGTGTACACCAAATCATTTTTTTCTGTACTTCTGTGCTTTATCAACGTTTCTGCGTTGATGACAAGCAAAAAATCGCTAATTAATTAATGCTCTTCGACTGATTGAATGATTTAGGTAGCTGCTACTTCACGAATATATCAACACCAAAAGTTGCAAAAAAATAAAGGAGCCTGTGACCAATAAAAAAACAATAAAGTTTGTAGGTTCTAGCGCACGCTCGCTACTGCAGTCGAAGTTTCTCGCAAAGTTTCTGCGCGTTCCAGACCTCTAGCAGCTCGCGGAGACACCGAATGGATGCATCGCCTAAGGAAACTTCTATATCCAAGCCAACACCAGTCAATTGGCTAGTCGTTCTCGTATCGTTCACAATTATGGTGAGAGAGAGACCCATCGCGTGGAGAGAAGACTGAAGATTCCTTGTGCCTTATAGGTAGCCAGCGCTTCGACCATTTCCGTGGTGTTTCCATTCTTGCCTTGGCTGGTTAGGGTGAGACGACGTCATAAATAAATAAATAAATAAATAAATAAATAAATCATTTCTCTCCCCATGATCCCACAATCGTCTTTCGCAGAAATTTAAACGCGACGGAGAATTCGTGCAAGAAGAAGACGCAGGCACATATGCACATAACGTTCTTTATATTTAGCCCAACGTCCAAGATTTTCTTCTAGGATACTACGCTGGTCTTGTCGCCTCTGCGTTCTTCATTGGACGATTTGTGGGCAGGTAGTCCTTTTTTTTCTTCAAGATACGGTAGTTAAGTTCGATTTTTTTTTCAAAAAAGAAAGCTACTTTTGGGGAACTCTCTCTGATACGAAGGGTCGTCGATGGTCGATTCTACTCAGCGGGACTCTATTGTCGTCGTTCACGTTCACGTTCGCCTTCACCAACACGCAAACCGGTCTAGCGTGGGCAATGGTAACGCGAATACTGAGCGGTGCGAGCGAGGGTGAGTATAGGTATCTAATAGAATTAGAGAATTAAGTATTGATAATATCATTGACGTGTAAGGGATCTTGGGCATTTGCAAGGCGACTGTCGCCGACATTTCGGACGATACGAATCAAGCGAAAGGGATGTCGTTTGTCTCGGCTTCGTGGGGCGTTGGTCTCATATATTTGGTTCGGCTATCGGAGGACTTTTGGCGGAGCCCGTCCGCCAGTACCCCGGTCATTTTCCTAAGGGTACGCGTTTGTTAGATGCATATAGACGAGAAAATATTTTTTAATTAATTAATGAAAGGCTCCTCGAAACGTTTCCCTATTTCTTGCCGAGCGCTCTGGTCGCGTTTCTCAATCTAATCGGCGTTGCGATCGTCTTCTTTTTTCTTCCGGAAACGTCAAAGAGGAAGAAGAAGAAGAAGAAACGGTACATTGAAAAGTAGGTTGTGTAAATAAGCGGAGTGACATTGCTTTTAGAGATCTGAGCGCAAAGAAGGACGACGATGTCGCCTTGGTTGTCATGGACACAAATGAAGTGACTCGCGAGAGCGTTGCCGATGACCCTGAGACGGAGCCTGTCGTTCTCGTTTCGGCGAAAAACGGCGTGTGGACGCGGTTCATGAACTTGGGAAAGCGAGCAAGAAGAGCCAGCGCGAATGCGGTGAAGAAACTCAAAGCGACCGTTATTGCATTGCTAAGGTGAATCGAATGAAAAGTATAGATTATTTCTGGGGAGTTTGTATGACAGAGTGAAGGAAGCGAGGTTGGCAGTTGCGACGTACTGCGTCTACTCTTTTTCCGTGATCGGTTTCAGCGAGCTGACGAGCTTGTGGATGGCTACAAAGCCGTTTCGAGGTAAAGGGGTTATAGACGTTACCCTATTTAGGCTTTGCTAAAGTGAATGAGATGATTCGCATCGAAAAAAATAGTAGTAGTAGTAGTGTATATATTTCTAGGTGGTCTCGGTTTCAGCGAGAAAGAAATCGGCATATGCCAAGCAGTCATGTCTGTGTTTTTGGTTCCCGTTCAAATACCATTTACGTACAAAGTGAGATTGTGACGCTCGCCCCGTCGAGAATCCATTGCATGTACACCTAATTAATTTAGGTGGAAAGAAAGCTGGGCCCTCTAACGGTAACGTATCTCATGCGTCGCACGCGTTTGACCGAGTTCGAGGTTTAGACGTTCTACGTGTGCTGCGTTGTCTGCGTTTGCTCCGTCGCCCTTCTGTCGGCCATACCCTCTATAGAAAGGCAATCATGCTATTTTTTATCTCCCTTTTGTGATTGACCAGTCTTCTTAGTGTCGTTCTGTTGTGGACTATTCTCGTCATCGTTCTCTTTCCGATGCGACTTTTCATTGGGGTCGGATTCGCTATGATATCTATCCTGATCAATAATTCGGTACCGAAACGTCAGGTCGGATCCATTAACGGTCTCTCTATTTCTCTAACGGCTCTGACGAGGCACGCGCTAATCGTACTTAGTGTAGTTTCATTTTTTAACTCTTCTTTTTAGGTCTTTCGCTCCTACGTTTGGAGGCTCGATTTTTTGCTTGGTGCATCAGCCGCGGAACGATTGACATAGGCTTTCCTTTTGATTATCACTTGGTGTTTTACCTCTTTTCTATTATTTATCTTTTAGCGCTGCTTCTGGCCGTCTATCTGCCGAACAGTTTACAGAAACAAATGCGAGAATAATGTCATTGGACGAACGTTTTCGAAACAAACATCATCAGGTTTTAGATATCTTTAAATTACATAATTTCGGGGCTTCGCGTTTATAAATAAAAATAGAGGAGGTTTTCGTCACGAAGGGGTAGAGGAGCTTCATGGTGACACGTCGCGATGACGTTATATCATTGGCATCCTCACTTTCATAAATATTTATTCTATTTGTTGAAATCAACGTGTAGAGATATGAAGAGCCAGTCGAAAGCTGACACTGAACCAACGCCTGTCAACTGGCGCGTAGTTCTAGTCTCCTTCGCGATTGTGGTTTGTTAACGGCCGGGCAGAGTAAACGTGCTAGCTATTTGTATACTTTTCTATAGGCAGCAACAACATCAACGATTTCCGTCTCCTTTCCTTACCTGCCATGGATGGTCAGAGTAAGTGCTAAAGGAGAGACAAGGTCCTCTTGAATTCAAGCCGTTTCTCTTTTTGCGCGTAGAAATTTAGGATTGACGGAGAATTTGTGCAGTCAGAAGACAAAGGTACAGTGAGAATATATATATAGTCCATCTTTTTCTGTTGAGATGAAAAATTGTATCACGCGCACATACCGGTACGTTTTTTTGTTTAGTTTCTAAAGAGAGAAACTCTTCGCGCGTAGCTTAGTCTCTATATAGGAACTGTCTCGAACGTGAGCAACTCTTACTTTTTTAGGATACTATACTGGGCTTATAGCCTCTGCGTACTTCGTTGGTCAATTTGTGGGAAGGTGAGTATTTAAATAGAGGGATGCGTCAATAAATAGAGACCTATTTCTTGTTGTGATATTTAGCTATTTCTGGGGGCTTCTAGCGGATAAGAAAAGTCGTCGACTGGCGATACTTCTAAGTGCAACAGCTCTGGCAGTCTTCACCTTTATGTTTGGATTCACGAATACGTACACAGGCCTTCCATGGGCACTGGTGATGAGGGCCCTAAGCGGAGCAAGCAACGGTAAAGGGTGCATAAATTAGGCCGTTGCTTTCCCAGTATTCAACTGCGTTTAGTTATGTTCCGTATTAAGTTCAATGAGACTATTTATAAATTTCTTCCCTACAATATTATCTCATTGGATCACCTGAGGCAATTTATTTCGTTTAGGAGTACTCGCTGTGTCCAAGGCGGCTATTGCTGACGTTTCCGACGATTCAAACCAGGCCAAAGGAATAACAGTCGTCGCCGTCGCCTGGGGAGTTGGGTTTATGATTGGTCCGGCTCTCGGTGGCATCCTTGCCGATCCTGTTCGACAGTATCCTAATACGTTCTCTTGGAGTAAGTTGAGCAACTTGCGAACGAAATAAAATATTAAAGTGTGCTTCCGGTGGCGGTGCTCTAGGATTTCTTCGAACCTTTCCATATTTTCTGCCATCCGCTGTATCCGCTTCCCTCCTTCTGATCGGCGTCGTTGTCGTATATTGTTTTCTGCCTGAAACTTCGAAAAAAAGGTGCCCGGAAAACGACGTGCGCCGTATATTTTTGCATGCTTCTCTCACGATATAGGAGCTCTCAGTACAATGAAGCGGAGAAAGAGACCATTGTCCTTAATCGTATAAAGAGTAAAGGCGCCGAAGACTACGGTTCAGTCCACATGGAGAAGACGGAAGTTCGTACAGAAAACGAGTCGGAGCCAGTGTCGTGTTTACGCCGACTTTGCGACATCGGAAGACGAGCGAGACACGCTTCTTTTTCTGCAATGAAAAATTCGACCTGGTGGAGTATACTAAAGTAAGCAAAAAATCGTGCTATTAGGATGATAAATGTGACAACTGTTCTAGGATATACGAAGCCAGAATGGCCGTTTTCCTCTACTTTCTTGTTGCCTTCTGTTTAGTTGGTTGGGAGGAGTTAACGATCTTGTGGATGGCAACTAAGACTTACAGAGGTTGGTATCGACGCTATTTATTGTTCCCATATCTCCTTTGTCCATGCAAATTTATACTGCGTGACTGAGATTTCTGTTTTTTGATGAGGAGGGACTAGCTTCACCGAAAGAAAAATCGGCGTCTTTCAATCGGTTCTAGCGCTGGTGCAGATTCCTCTTCAAATTTTCTTTTTTCACAGAGTAATTGATATTAGCAAAGAAGAGCGATTATATACTGTATATATCGATAATTCACTTTAGCTTGAGAAAAAATTAGGCGGTTTGAAGGTAAAATGTTTCTTGCAAAGCACTGCATTTTTCACTTATTTTTGAAAATGCAGACATTTCATCTAGCTTGCATCGGATCTGCTCTTATCGCTGCAATCAATCCCGTTTTTTCTTCTATAGAAAGGCAAGTCAATTGCAGCAGTTCAACCTTATTAGTAGTATTGCACTATTAGGGATTTCTTCCAATTGCCAGCTATTTTTATCAGTTTCACTCTAACAGAGTTCTGCATGGGCGCTCTTCTCATCATGGTGTCTCTTTTCATCAACAATTCGGTGCCGAAGCAGCATGTCGGTGCCGTCAACGGTCTCGCCACTTCGCTATCCAGTATCGCAAGGTACGCCGCGGTTGCTCCCTGCATGTCTCATTATGAATAGACACGTTCGCACTGTTTCTAGTATGCTAGCTCCGTCCTTTGGAACCTCTCTGTTCGCGTGGAGCATCGACGAAGGTGCGAAGCACATAGGATTTCCTCTCGATTACCACTTCGCATTTTATTTATTCTCACTCGTGTATCTCGTATCGCTGCTTCTGTCGGTAAATCTACCGAACAGTCTACAGAAGCAGAAAAGAGAATAATCAGAATATCAATGCTCGGCTGCCGCCGATAAAGCTCAAGTCGATTCGTGCATATATAGGCTTACGTGCTCTTAGAGTAAAGGTTATCTGTCTCATTGTACATGCCGCGATGATTACGGTACCCGGAAGTATGCACCTCCCGTATAGATCCGGTAGATTGTTGGCACCTAGAACGGCACTGCTGTGGCGCTTGTAATTGACTGCGAAAGACGAGCCCGGTTGCAAAGGTTTGAACAATCTGCCTCCTTCTCATACATTCTCCTTTTAGCGTTTTCTGAAGGAGCATATGGGGAGCCCACCGAAAGTCGGCTCTGAACCGACGCCTGTCAACTGGCGAGTAGTTCTAGTCTCTTTTGCAATTTTGGTTCGCGACTACGGCTCAGCCGAGTAAACGTACCTAAGTGTCTTTCTATAGGTGACAACATCGTCAACGATTTCTATGGTCTTTCCTTACCTGCCATGGATGGTCAGAGTAAGTGCTATTGGAAAAAAGACATTCGCTTGGAAAACGTTTTTTTTGTGCGTAGAAATTTAGAGTCGACGGAGAGTTTGTACAGTCAGAAGACACAGGTACAGTGAACGAGTGAGTGAGTCACCTACCCGTTTTTGTTGCACACACATACTCACACCTCAGAGTCGGAACAGGTCCCCAATCGAAACGGCTTAGCTACATGCTAAGTTTCGGTATAAGACAGAATTAAAATTCAAGCCTCTTTGCTTCTCTTAGGATACTACGCTGGGCTTGTGGCCTCGGCATACTTTGTTGGTCAGTTCGTGGGAAGGTGCGCAGTGCATGGGGAGAAGGTGCGATATGTACAGATTGATTTCTTGTTGTTTTAGCTATTTCTGGGGGCTTCTCGCGGATAAGAAAAGTCGTCGACTTACAATCCTTTCAAGTGGAACTACTCTGGCAGTCTTCACCTTTCTGTTCGGATTCACGAATACTCACACGGGCCTTCCATGGGCATTAGTGATGAGAACACTAGGCGGAGCAAGCAACGGTAAAACGCCGATCAATCTTTGACTCTTGAGGCATGCATGAGGCCCCCCGATCTGAAACCCCATGTGACTATCACAAGTGAAGCAATTATTTCTATTAGGAGTGCTTGGTGCGTCTAAGGCGGCTATAGCCGACGTTTCCGATGATTCAAACCAGGCGAAAGGAATCACGTACGTCGCCGTTGCCTGGGGAGTCGGTCTTATGATTGGGCCAGCCCTCGGTGGCCTCCTTGCTGAGCCTGTTCAGCAGTTTCCTAGTACGTTTTCTGGAGGTAAGTCGAGCAGCTTGCGCGTGCGAAAATTTACGAGTGATTCGGCTGATTAAGGGTTTCTTCGAACCTTTCCTTATTTTCTGCCATCTGCCGTCACTTCTTTTCTCGTTCTGATTGGTGTCGTGGTCGTGTACTTTTTTCTACCTGAAACACTGAGAAAAAGGTGCGTGAAGAACGACAGCTTTGTCTATTTGCGCAATAAGTGTTTTTGATTATGTGTACAGGAGCTCTTCATACAATGATGCGGAGGAAGAGAGCATCGTCCTTCATCGTATAGGGAGTAGTAAGGACACTGATGACTATGGCTCAGTTCATAAGGAGAAGACGGAAGTGTGTACGGAAAACGACACGAGGCCGGAGCCAGTGTTGTCGTTTTTACGTCGATTTTGTAACAATGTAACGCGGGCGAGACAGGCTTGTTTGGCTGCAATAAAAAATTCGACCTGGTGGAGTATACTGAAGTAAGAGGAAATGTGAGCGGCTATCAGGGATGATGTGCTAACTGTTCTAGGATATCAGAAGCCAGAATGTCTGTTGCTATCTACTTTTTTCTTTGCTTTTCTGCAGTTGGTTTTGAAGAGTTAGCTAGCTTGTGGATGGCAACGAAGCCTTACAGAGGTTTGTTTCCGTTTAGGTTTGATATCCTTTATTAAGTAATTTTGGCATCATTTATTGTCTATTAATCTCTTTGCCTATACTGATTGATAATCCTTGTTTTTCTAGGAGGAACTGGCTTCACTGAAAAAAAGATCGGCATTTCTCTGGCGGTTTTATCGCTGGTGCAGGTTCCTCTTCAAATTTTCTTCATTCACAGAGTAAGTAATTCTGTAAAAGAAGCACGACTCATGTCTGCTTTGTAGCTGGAGGAAAAATTGGGTTCTCTGAAGGTAAGATATCGCTTGGAGTGCGTTGTATTTTCTCACTGAAAAATTTAGACGTTTTATTTAACGTGCATTGGCTGTGCTTTTTTCAGTGCAATCCAACCCGTATTTTCTTCCATAGAAAGGCAAGTCCACTTTAATTAATTACCACGCCCGACCTCAATTATTATTGCAACCGTTATATAGAGATGTCGTCTTATTGCCAGCTCTTTTTATCAGTTTTACTATAACAAGATTCTGCATGGGCGCCGTTTTCATCATGGTGTTTCTATTCATCAACAATTCGGTGCCGAAGCAGCACGTTGGTACCGTCAACGGTCTCGCCGTTGCACTATCCAGTATTGCAAGGTACGCTCATTGTCCCCTCCCTCCCTCCCTCCCTCCTGTCTCATTATTATTAACGTTGGTGTACTCTAGAATGCTAGCCCCGTCGTTCGGAGGCTCTCTCTTCGCGTGGAGCATCGACCGCGGTGCGACGCGCGTTGGATTTCCCTTCGACTACCATTTGGCATTCTATTTTTTCTCGATTGCCTATCTCGCGGCGCTCCTTCTCTCGACAAATCTCCCAAACAGTTTACAGAAGCAGAAAGAATAATAATAATAATAATCAGTCTATAAAGGAAAAGTAAGTGCCCAAGGGAAAAATAGTGAGTGACTCTATAGTGCCGTTATCTCGTCTAAGATACGAATCCTATATCATTTTCTCTATCTGATTATACTTATATATGTTTATATAGAGCGAGGTACGAAGAGGACACATCTACTATTTATTATCCGAAGCGCGTCCTAAATACTCGACCGTTTCTCGGCAAAAAATCGACGAAGAACGAAAACCTGTCCGAATCCGACAAACACGATAAGAAAAGTCTCGCCGATCGACCAATAGGTAACGCGTTCCCAGACGTGCTCGATGATCGCTCGGCCTTGCGCTTCGCGCAGACGAAAGTGCGTCTGATAGTCGTTAATCACCTTCAGGTTATCGTGTATCGTCAATAGCGACGATTCGAGTTGAGTGACCGTATGATCGGCCCCGCCCACGCCTTCGCCTGCCATCGCGTCGCGAATCGCGTCCTCTTGACTTTCGACGTAGAAATCGAAATAGACGGTCTTGTGAGCGAAGGTTGAGAATTCGTTGCTGAAGCAGAACGAGTAGACGCCCGCTTTCGTCGCCGAAAACGTGTGCGAGTCGTATTGCTTTTTCTGAGTCGAATAGATCTCGTTGTCGTCGGGACCCCGGAGGATCATGTCGACGTCGAATTGGCCGCCGTAGATGACCTGGTTCGGAAGGAACGATTCGTCGACGATTCGAGAGAGAGAGAGAGTTTTTACCTGGAATTCGAGCGTCGCCGCGACGTCCATTTTCAGTTCTTCGTGGAAGCACATCTTGTCGTGCTGGCGAAGTTCGAAGGTGAGTTCGACCGCCGTCGCGGTGCCGACTAGCGCGAGAACGAGTAGAAAAGGAACCATTTTTCGGCGTGCCACGTGAGCCAACGTAACGCGCGCCGCTGCACAACAAAGGAGCTCGGACATTTCTGCCTTTTCACTGTTTTCAGCTGTCGTGTACTGCAACGGCGGACCGTCGCGATGTTATGAAATCTTGTTACGGTAAAAGCCAAGTCGTTTTGCGCTAAGAGCTCCTGCAAGCCCTGCTTATGTTCAGTGGTCATAAAACGTTCTAGAGCGCAAAGTTACTGCCCCCTCCCTTTGAAGTACAGTATCAGCGACCGTTTTTTTTCTATCGTAGAACGGACAGCAGAGACACGACGCCTACAAGTCTACGCCTCCTTCGCTCGATCGTATTCCCCTCGACGCAAAAGGTCGTTCCTCTCAACTTTCGAGGCTTTTCCCTGCCTTAGAGCGGCTTTGGTAACCGCGCTCACGCTGCTCTGGAGAATCGTACAGTACACCTCGTATGTGGGCGTGGCTCAAACACAAAAAAGTAATCACATATACACTCAAGGAGGAAGGGTCCCACAGACAAACACTACGGTGACAAGATCTTCATTCGTCTGGCTTGTTCTTCTTTGGCGACTCTTCGTCATCTCGCGACGATTCCGACGACCATCTCTTTCGAAATTTCATACCACGTAGCGGGACGATGACCGTAGCAGGATAATCGCCGCGCGATCGTTGAGCTCCAAACGTCTTGTGATAGCCGGACAGATTTTCATAGTGATGCCTCAGCTGATGATAATCGGCCCACTTCAAAAACCCGCTTTCACAATTTTCCGTCGCGCACCCGTCGTCGCCCGTCTTCTCCGGCCAATTCAAAAACATGCCGTGGTGAAGAACAGTCCAAAGAAAGGCGACGGACGCCGCATTGAAAACTCGTCCCGGATTGATCAACTCGACGCTATCGCTAAGCTGCAGCAGAACGTCGTCGACGCAGTCGTACATGACGACAGTGAACGACGTCTCGGAGAATAGTATACCGGGCACCAGGGGGTTTTCGCGAGGATAACGTCGATGATGAATCAGAGAGTAAACGATCGTCTGTGCCGTCACCTGTGGCAAGCCGTTCGTCGGCTTTCGAAAACCCTCGTCGCTTTCGGCGAGAGTCTCCGTATCTCTCTCGACCGCGACAGGTGTACTACTAGCGTGATCGCTAAAAGGCTCCGTGTTGACTTTTGACATCATGTCCAACGATCCGTGCCACGTGTGATTTTCGTCGCCCATTCCCAGCTGCTTCAAGACGAGACCGCTATAGCGCTTTTTCTCCTTCGCTGCCTTTTCGTGATCATGCTTGGAGAGACAGCAGGAGCCGCATAGGGGTTGAATGACGCTCTTGGCGAGAAAATGATGCACGGCGAATTCTCCTGTCGTCGACTCAGGCAACGCGATTGGCTTTTCCGCATTTTCCTCGATAAAATCAGACAGCCTTTTGAACGCCTTAGGATGATTATTTTCCTTTCCGAACGAGAAGAGACCAGCGCCGTCGGACGAATCGAACGCCCAGCACGATTGCGTGAATTTCGGCTCCAAAGCCATCAGAGCACGAGTCATACTTGAGAACGAGATCTCGGTGAGGGAGGACCTTGAGGTGAATTTCCTGGCGTAAAATTCGTAGTTGGTATTTTGCATGCGACGAAGCAACGTTGCTGCAGTGGAAGGAAGTCCTGAATCTGAAATCAAATTTGGCGTCACCCCCACGAAAAATTTGCATCGCGGCCCCCCTTTTGCCACGTGACTGGGGCGCTAACTAAAAACTAAACTCGTGCGACAAACATAGAGGAAATTTATTCTCGCAGACTCCTGCGTTGCGTACGTCTCTCGCGAGCACAACTCCAACATATTTCGTACCTTTGCTGGCTACTTCTGGCCTGCTGCTGCCTACTTCTAGCACGCTGCTGCTGCCGCTATATTCCGACAGGACCGTTTCGGTTAACGACGTCATGCTCGAAAGCAGGGCAGGACGGAAACGTGCAGATGAGGACGTCGGATGTCACGCATTCTGCTGCGCACGCTCCGCCAGCCTCCGGGCGGCGGGCGGGCAGGGGGCCTCGGGTCAAGGCCAGGCCGCTCCTCCCTCCTCTAGACCTCAGATTAGTGGGCTCCTTCTCCCTCTTCCACCTACGAGTCGGTTTGTTTCGTGGGCGTGACTAAACCATTCGCGTGATTTACAAAATATTTGCTAAAAGTCTATGAGGTTTCTTTCTTAGAGTAAAAATACTACAGTCTGCTAGTCGTCAAATTTTTTTCAGCATACCGCTGAACCCCGATTTTGCGTCGCTACCATCCGTCACAACCCGCACCTCGACTCGCCGCACTTTGTCTCGTTTTTGAATCGGTGGTAAATCCTCACCACAGTATCTGCGCAAACGCGACTCGCGATTCTTCCCTTTCGTAAACGTCACTTCGACGTAGTCATTTAGACAGCAATCGTCGTCCATGCACTGATCGATGCGATCGTCTTCCAGCGAAAACCTGTCGAACTTCAGCTCCACGCGCGTCTTCTCGCCAAACTGCCAAACCCATCTGCACTCAATCAGATTAGGGTACGTCGTCTTCGTAGTGTCATTTCTGTCAAATTGAGACCCAATATTAGTAACGCCCTCTCCTCCACGTTGGTCTGCGGTTACGTGGGAAATTCAAATTTAGCTGGAAGATTGACGACGTTCGCTTCCTCGTCGCACGTGTCGTTCGCCACGTACTCATACACCGTTCTGTTCTGAACGACGTTCTCGGACCTAAAACGCGGAATTAATTAATGACGTCACGCGATGCGTGCGCGCCAATAACAAGGCCGTTTACCAGCAGCAGTCGTCTCCCGCTAAATACCGATGCAAATTGATCTTGATGCAGGCGTGGTTCGAACACCTGGCGACACTCTCGCTCTCCTCTATAGTCGTTCGCGACAGAAGGCGAGTGCAGCACTTGTACGAGTATCTATGGGAGGTCCTTACGACTCCCTCACTATGAAATTCTGAACGCTTCCCTACCTCCCTTCGTCTGGGGAAGCCAATTTGACGCGAGAAGTGGCGCGCGCCGTTGTCGCGATCAAGACAAGTAGAAGACCAGTCGCGTTGCAGAATAGGAGCAGGGTACTGGCATAGAGTCGAGGCATATCTAATACCGCAGGGTTTTCCTTTTCCGCTCTAGCACGCTAAAAAGAACTTTTCGACTGGCGCTAATTGAGTTTGCGCTCAGTTGCAACCTCGTTATCGATCCGACAATGCGCTGTGCTTCTCCGCAGCGCCTCGTCTACCTTTCAATCGCTATTCTTATAGCCGTCGTCGCGGTTTTCGCCGTCTCGTCGATCGAATCGTACAGCGAAGCCGTCAGAAAAGCCGAAAACGAAACGCTGTGCGTCGGACACTGCACCAAACGCAAGTATATGGTACGTTGCAGTCAGTATCGGCGCCCGCACGTACGAGCAACGACCGTTTCTTCTATATCGTAGCAAAAACAGCCAATGAGGCGTCAGGTATGTCTGCGACCGTACGCAAGATGACGTCTTTGTGCAAGGCGATTTTCTTCTCCAAGTGCCTGAGTCTCTGCGAAAGCCCGCGAATCTTTCGCAACAGAAGTTTCTGTATGGAAACTTGCGTGGTGAGGCCTTTAGTTCTCAGAAGGCAGCTAGGGTGTAGACCCCCCAAGTGTCACGCCTTAGGCACGAGTTCTCACGCCTCGGTTATTGTCAGAACGCACTCACGCCCCTCCCCAACCACAGTTTGACGAAAATTTGCTAATAATAATAACTGAAATACATATATTAATTAAGCTCACGCGACCCCTACATTTAGGAGGCGTGGTCCAATTTTTTTAAATTTTTGCATCCTTATTACAGGCCAATGATAGCAAGTACTTCGAGAAAGATTGCACGGAATCGTGTCGAGATCTTGGAAGGCTTTCGCCGAGTAAGAGTTCCAACCTCTTTATTTAACACGCTCCCCTCTTATTATTGTCTCTCTCTCTTCAGTTCCAGACAATGTTCTTGTCATGACGTTCGTGGAAGTGAACGGATCGTTCCTGCTTTGGGACAGCAACGACGATCACGTCTTTTACACGCTACTCTACGCCGTATCCAACGAGAGCAATTGGCATCCACTGTTTGGACTGAACGTAAAAAAATAATTAATCGAATTGGTTTTCTATTATTATTATTGGCGTTTATTAGGGAAAGTCTATGAACTTGGACGAGCTAGTGGACAACGGCTACCTAAAATGCAACACGAGTTATTTCTTTCGAATAGGTCCGTTTCATCGGCAGGGACATAGAGGCCAATATGTGACGACTAAGGATCCCTATAGAACAAGTGCTCAGAGTTCCTTTACACTTGACCCCACATATACATGTCTATATAATATCTATATAGAGTGTTTGAAAACGTGGAAGACGAGATGTCGCTCAAAGGATGATTGCATTCCCGATCGATGTCGCGACTTCTCCCATTCCATGCGAGTCGATGTGATCGACGACGTTCAGGGTCGATCGGCGTTCGAGTGGAACGACGACGATTGCTCCGACATGCGAGCGCGTCGACGAATCGCGTGGAACGTCACGAGACCGGCGACGACGACGAGCGGAGACGTTTGCTGGATGCTGCACGCGAAGGCGAAAGCGAAGGCGAATTGCTTTAACTTTTTGGATCGATGGTATCCGGTACCTCAGGTATAAATTAATTAATTATTACTGCAGGGTTCTGCCCGCATTGGGTTCTCGCCTTTTGCCGACCCGTACTACTAGAACGTTATGTCTGAAGTTCTCTACATGAGAAAACGCATTTTTTGAGCTTCTAGTGGTCAAACGACGAATCTCTAAGCTTTGTTCCCTCAAAGGGGGACCCTTCACCCAATCCACGAGCATAAAAGTCCTTTACCCAAACCTTTAGACTTCATAGACAAAAAGAACTGCTCTTTACAGTTTACCGACGAGTAAAAAACTCAGTTTCTCCAAACGTCTAATTACTGTTTTGGAGAATCGGCCGTTGCTTGCCTTAGTTACTGCAAAGGCTAAAAAAATGGCGAGTGACGCCTTTTCTAACTAAAGTGAAGTAATCACGCCTCTATAAAATTTTTCTTGGGGTATTGCTTCCAGCATAATAGACCCTCTTCCCACACTTATAAATTTCTGGGCAGAACCCTGTTAAGTATTATCGTGGTGGACTCTGATTTTACTCTTAGAATGTTACTGAATTTTGGCTGGACGATCTGCGGCCCAGTTGTATTTTAACGGTGGAAGTGCGTAGGCAAAATGAATGTTTTAATTAATATTGACCAATTAATTATTTCCTATTAGATGCACGCGTTGGTGGAGAACGAGACGTTTGTCGTTGACCGACAAGACGATTCTGCTGTGACGTTGCACGTTCCGCGTAAGAAAACCTATATTTTAGATTATTTAATTAAATCTAGATAAATAAATGGTGCTCGCTCGTTTTTGCAGACACCGGAAGCGCTCGCTGCAACCGTTTTTCCTATTCTCTCAAGTTTCTCGAGAGTCGGATTGAACGTGGCCTGGTTCCTCTCGAGATCAAATTCAAAATACGACGAGACATGGTTCTCCGAATCAGCGACGGCCTCTCTTCAAGTTTTAGCGAGACGACAGTGAGAACAACCGAAAATCTCCACTGGTCCTGGCAGCCGCTCTGCACTCGCATCACCGTGACGGTAGCGTCCCTACCACTTTTTAAAAGCAGAGTGCCTTTATATTATATGATATAGTTCTCTGTGAGAGATCCGACCAAGCGTTTGCTGTTGATACTTAGGGACGCGAAGAACAGCACCTGTAATCAATAGATATTATATCTTTGGTTTATTTGACTATGGTCTCTCCGGTTTAGGTCCTCCTCCACCGGAGGCAACGTCGCCAGCTGAAGTTGATCCTACAACGGAGACAGGTATAGCGTGTTATATACGATTAGTGGTTGGCGTGGGCTCTATATGCTATAAAGCCACTGCCTCTCTTTAGGTTCTCCATCAAGTACTCAGACGATGCCAACAAGTGACGGCTACACCGCCAAAACACCGACCAAGCCAGGTCTCATACAGTAGTAGCATACATCCTACACACGGCCTTTAGGCTTTCTGTACTCTCTCACTTTTTCTTTTCTTATAGAAAATGACCGTGCTTTTGACGACGCCACAAGTGCGGACTTTCCTCTGGTGATCGTCGTCTCCGTCGGCGTCTCCGTTCTCGTCGTCGCTCTCATCGTCACTATCGCCGTCACTTACGCCGTCACCTACGTTCGTCGCGCGAAGCGACGCTACTCGATGGCGTCGGAGACCCGAATGCAATTGTCTAACTATCGTCCGCCGATCGTCGCCTTGCCGTCGTCGTTCGAGCCGCCCGACGAGTGGGAAATCGAGCCGCGGGACGTGCGACTGCTCGACGTGATGGGCGAGGGTTTCTTCGGCGTCGTGCTTCGAGGCGAAGTGAATCACGGATCGGAGACGCCGCCCATGACGCAGAAACGACTCAATATGAGCACGAGACGAGATCCGTCGACGAGGCGTCGAAGCAGCAGCCTCCGAAAGATCAGGACATTGGTCGCTTGTAAAATGCTCAAAGGTACGTTTAGCATTATTTATTTTTTAATTAATTAATTTTAAAACTTTATTTTAATAATTAAATTATTTTTCTCGTTTTCAGAAAACGGGACCTACGAGGATCAGTTGGAATTATTGGAGGAAATTAAGTTGATGAAACGCATTGGACAGCACGAGCACATAGTGAGCATGATCGGTTGCATGACGAGAAGCCATCCCGTTTGCCTGATCATCGAATACTGTTCGCACGGCGACCTATACAATTATCTCATAAAAGGAAGAGGCCGCGTAAGAAGACTCAACGTACTGCAATATATATTCATATGTATTTGTATTACAGTGGTCGGAGAAACGAAAGCAATCGTTAGCGTGTGACAACAAGGCACGTTTACTCTTTGTGCACTGCAACGGACGAGAATTTCAGTAGTTTGGTTTTCTTTTTTTGCGTTAGGCTTTCGTGCCCATGCGTCGACCTACGCATCCTTACGTGAACGTGCCAGGCAAAGTGAAGCAAGATGAAGTCGAATTCACCTCTCTTGATCTATTGTCGTTCACTTGGCAAATTGCGTCGGGAATGGTGAGAGATAAATATGTATTTAATCCTATACGTCTATATAGACACTCGTGACGTAGGAATATCTCTCGGCAAAGGGTCTCGTTCATCGAGACTTGGCCTGCCGTAACGTTCTCGTCGTCGCCGACAAGCTACTCAAAGTGTCCGACTTCGGCCTGGCGAGAGCCGTCCACCAGGACGGCATATATCCGCAGAAGACGACGCGACGTCTTCCCCTCCGATGGATGTCCGTCGAAGCGATCGCCGATCGCGTCTTCACCGAACAAAGCGACGTGTACGTACAAAAAGAGATTAAATAAAGAAAGGAAGAATCTTTTTATGACGTCATATTTTCTAGGTGGTCTTTTGGGGTCGTCATGTGGGAAATATGCACTCTAGGTGCGAGTGGAAGTTTTTTTCAAGTGCGTTCGTGTGAATTTCTTTTTATTTTGAATTATAGGCAGTTTTCCCTATTCCGCCGTTTCGACGAAGGATCTTCCGTCTCATCTACTCGCCGGCGAGCGTCTACCGCGTCCGGCCAATTGCTCGGAAGAACTGTGAGCCTTCGATTCCGTTTTCAATACAAACCTTTTCTCCCTCAAGGTACGACATGATGTCGAAATGTTGGTGCGCCGAGCCCGAGCGTCGTCCGGCGTTCAGCGTTCTTGCCGAGGATCTGGGAAAAGTTCTCGAAGAAAAGAAGCCGACGATGTACCTCCAACTCGATTTTAGCTCTTCCTGCGAGTTGTGGGATATCGCGTCGCCCGAGTCGGGAGAGATGAGCCCAGACGCTGACGCTGGAGGAGATGCAATCGTCAATAACGAAGTACCTGAATCACATGACTCAAACGACGACGACGACGACGACGACTCCTAGCCTCCTTTCGACGCGAAATTTGATAGCTTCCGACCTCGCTCGTGAACGGTTTAATAATTAATTAATTAATTAATTAATTAATCAGAGGCACGATATTTAAAACTTATACACAGACCGTATTGTTAACCCGAGATTAATTTTTAAAATAATTACCTGTCGCCGTTGTGGGGTCGATTCGGCTTGTGACGTTGCAAATTTAATGAATTAAACGTGTACTCATACTTAAAAGGATCGTGCTCTGATACATGTAAATTCATTCTGTTTAGGTTCTCTATTGAGAACACAGGTGGACCCGATACGTGACACCACCGCCCGCCACCGCGTCCGTCGGTATTGAAACGTCGACCGAGCCAGGTCTGATAGCGTGCGTATGTTGCATGTGGCATCAATAGTTAGTACGACGTAGCAGGCATACCGTTTTCCTGGCGCTGAATGTAAATTTTCTTTAGGAGGATGTACCAGTTAGCTAAAGCCAAAGCATTAGCATGTAACGCTTAAAAGAGATCCTTCATCTCCTATGTGAAAGGGTCTGTCTGATCAATAAGTGGCTTCACGGGACGTTGCGAGCCATCCCTAATTGTTGCAACTAGGGAAGTGAAGGGAACATCCCTAGTTACAAGAGACCGTTGCCTCGATCTCACCTTCATTCCGACACGAACTAGACGTCACCACGCCCTGCAGTTTTTGAAGGGTGCGTAACTCGCCATGGTTACCCGCCGAGTCCTGACACTGCTCGCCGTCGTCCTGTGCTCGGCCCAAGCGCGATATCGTTCGTATTCGCGAGAAGAGCTCGCCGAAGGCGCTGACGCAATCACGCTGAGCTACTCCGCGGTCTCGGCACGATGTCTCGAGTACGACTACACGATGCAGGTCGAGTTTCGATCGACCCAGAGCGGAGGCTTTGGGATGGCCGCTACGGTGAGTCTGGGGAGTTTTTTAGCTTCTACTAAGGCTTTGAGTTCTTTTTTCATCTTACGCTTCAAATAGTCATTTTTTGCCTACATCAGGCGCGACAAAAATTTTTTAAATAATTTATTAATTCTTGAAACATTAGACGGTTCGAATGCTAAAAATAGAATGTTTCTAAGCTTTCGGTGGGCTTCTGGCATGTTTGATAACTCGTTGCACCAAAAATGGTTTTCTTCCACGGAAAAATTTTTTTGTGTCAATACAGTAATTGGCAATACCTCGAGTCTAGCGCGCAGAGCGCGCATTGCCGCGCAAAAAATTTCGCCGGCCCTGTTCATGATCGTTTTTCCCGTTTGCTAGGTCACGCTCGCCGTTGTCGAAGAGTACGATGGGTCGTGGCTCGTCGAAATGGACGTTAAGAATACTCGCAAGGTCGTCAGCGAAGGCCTGGCCATCGTCAAACGTGGACAAGTGGACAGCCAACTGGAAAAGTTGTTCGCCGACGATTTCTTCTTCGTTCAAGACAGCCGAGGACTTGTTCGGTCCGTATATTATCCGAGCGACACCGATCCGGAGGCGACGGCGCTGAAAAAAGGTGGGAAGTTCGGTGGGGCTCCTTTCGGGGGATAACGAACCGTTACTCATCTAGGCATCCTCGCCGCGCTGAGCATCAACTTGACGATCAGCGACGAAGTCGAATACGAATCGGACGACGCGGACGAGAGCGGATCGCATCGCGGACGCTTCTCGATCACGCCCGGCACGCAACCGGGAGCATTTCGCATCGTCAAGACGCACAGACACGAAGACTACGCCGAATTTTCGCAAGAGAACACGAAACCAGGCGGAAGAGAAGAAGAAAGACAACATCTCGTTCATCTGGAAGACAAGAGGTACACATACATTGCGTTCTCACGAAGGATTGTTCTCAACGCGAAGTCGATCTTTTGTTTTTCTCTTTAGCTTCATTCGTTCGGCGCATCGACACATCTCCGGCTATCTGCCCCATTCCGCCAAGGGCTTGCGAGTCGACTCGGACACCCTGCATCGTCGATCGAACGCCGACTTGAACATACGCGGTCTCTCGAAATTGGAATTCGCGCGCATCTGCGACGGAGCGAGCGCGCAGCGTCGTCGCCGCCGCCGATCCGCCGGCGTCGACCTGAACGCCTATCGTCAGGACGACATCGCCGTCAAAGACAATCTGCAACGACCGGACACGACCCCAATAGCGGGAATCGGCGACGAGGAAATTCGAATGACGTCAGATCCTTTTCAATTGATGAATTGCGTGACGAAAGAAGCAGCCGTTGCCGAAAGATCCCAATGCATATTAAAGCTGATGTCCGTCATACGGAAGGACGCGATTTCCGCTCGACGCGCCGTCGACGCGATATGCAACGGCGAGAATCCGTCGTCGTTTCGCTGGCGACACGTCATCCAAGCGCTCGCCGGGTCGCACTACGGTCAAGACTGTCTCGTACGTCTGATGCGAAACGATTCGCTCGCCTCGGAACGCTTCTCCGATCTTCTCATCGCGACGCACGGCGTCGACGATCCGAATCCGCGTCTCGTCGATCATTTGAAATCGGTTACCATGACGACGACGTCGACGACGTCGGACGTATTCGACATGGATTCGCGTCACGCCGCCGCCTTGTCGTTGGGTCGGCTCGCGCGCAAGGCGAACGAGCGCGGCGACGATCCGATAGCGCGCGACATCGTCGCTCATCTCGAAGCGCGACTCGTCGCCTGTCCCGTTCACGATTCCAACGAACTGTGGAGTCAGTTCGACGATCACGCGGTCGTCTACGCGGCGGCTCTGGGCAACGCCGGTCACGACGCGAGTTTCGTTCGACTGCTCGAGTTCGCGCAGCACAATCAGACGAACGTTCGTCGCGCCGCCATCTACGGCATGCGTCACATGACGTGGACGAAAGTCGAACCCGTTTACGTTCGAATAATCGTCGATAAAAATCGTACGGAAGCGGAGAAGTTGGCCGCTATGGACGCGATGTTGAGTCACGCCGACGAGTTGAGTGGAGAGGGCGTCGAAGCGCTGGCCTCTCTCTATCACGAGTCCATTGTTCGCTATCCCGATGTGGAGAAGCACTTGAAGAATTTCTTCTCGACTCGTCTCGATGATAGATCACGTGAAGTTCTCCAACGCGGACGAATATTGACGACGGTCGAGGAGACGAAGCAACGGCATCTGACTCGAGCGAGACGCGACTCCAAGTTGGAGCAGTTTCTCGAGACGGCGCTCAAGCCGCTTGTCGATCAGGCGTTCGGCGTGAATAAGGAATTCGGTAAGGATTTCGGCGCCGATAAAGTGAAGGCGCGCTTCAAGGCCATCTTTCGCAATCTCGCGCGCGTTTATTTATCGATTTTCGACGGTCGAGTCGAATTCGATATTTTCAACGACGTCAATGCGTACGTAAGCGCGTTCGGTCTTCGTTTCGATATCGTTCACGGACGCGCCGCCTTTCAAGCGGGTCTCTCGTTCAAGAACACGATTCTCTCCAATCTGCTCAACACCGTCATTGACACGGCGGAGAAGGCGGTTGGAAGCGTGCGAAGCGCGCTCGCTCCTCTCGTCAAATTCGTCGTGAAAATTCTCGATTTTCTTGATGATACCTTCTCCAGCGTAGACAAAATTCTCGAGCCCGTGCTTCCCTTCTTGAACGTCATGGAGCAGGCGATTGGCTTTCTCGACAAGGCGATCAACGTGAGTAACGTCGCCGTCGACTTCATCAATAAGATCAAGAGCTTCATAAGTCGTGTCGGCGACCTGACGTTCGCGCGCGAAATCGTGCAAGATCTCAAGGACAAATTGAACGAGTTCGTGAAGAAGAAGTTGCAGAAGTTGTCCGATCTGTGCCACTCGATCATTCGCTACGTCACCGATCCCATCGACACGCTGAACGAGTTCGTCGAAAACGCGACGCGAATTATAGACCAAATAACTGCTATAGTCGACGCAATACCCGAAGACGTGTCGGCCGAGTTCGGCAAGTTGCTCTGCGACGTCGCCTCGGCGCTTCTCAACTACGACGACTCCGTTAAGTCGGATGAGGAAGACGATACCGGTCTTCTTGCGTCGCTCAAGGGATTCGTTGCGAAGCTTGCCGGAGTGAGAGGCGGCGGCGGTTCGAGTCCGACTATGGCATTGACTTCGAGTCCGACGTCGCCTGGTGGCGGCGGCGGCAGCTCGAGTCCAACAACGGCATTGACTTTGAGTCCGACGTCGCCTGCCGGTGGTGGCGGCGGATCGAGTCCCACTACCGCTTCTCCCGGCGACTCCTCGTCGTCCTCGTCGTCTCTTCAAGAAATACTCGATTTATCCGGCTTTTTCGATACTTTTATCGACTACGCTAGGTCCCTTGCCAGCGGCTTTCGGGACGGCTTCAAAGAGGGCGAAGCGGCGGGTAAGAAACTCGCCGAAGACTTCAAAGTTTTCGTCGGGAAAATGCGAGGAGTTCTCGTCTCGTCTCAATCGGCTATCGACGCTTTTCGCGATCAGTTGAGCGGCTATACGGCCGTCGCCGACGTCGCAGATTTCGTGAAAGATCTCGGCAAGAAGGCGCTCTTGAATCCGAGTCTCGTGGGCAAAGCATTGGGGCCCGTCAAGACGGCTATCACCAAGGTAGAAGCGCAGGTGTGCGGTCCCATCGAAAAGGGTCTCGCGACCGTGAACCGTTACGTCGAAATCGCGGTGAACACGAGTCAAGAAGCGGTCGCCAACCTGACGGACAAAGTCCAGGGTTTCCTTCGCAACGCGTCGGCGCAAGTCTTCGACGCTTTCCCCGTTAACATCAGTCTCCTTTCGACGGTCGATCTCTTCGAAATCATACAGGATCTAATGACGAGAAGCATAGAGAAAGTGTCGACGTTCATCGACGACGCCGTCATGACGCGATTCAATGAACTGGCGGAGAACTTCACGAACAGCATACGCGATTTCATAGACAGTAAGATCGAAGATTTCGCCGACGTTATCGACGAGAAACTGAAGCCAATGCAAAAGTATCTCAATGCGAGCGAAGAATTCATCAAATTCGTTCAGATGGCGCGCGACGTGAACGACGTCGTCGCGTTCGTCGGCGAAGGCGTGCCGGAAATCGTCTCGCTGACGGGCAACATCAACGACGTGCTCGACAAAACGCTCGACGTGGCGAAATGGATCAACGAGATATTAGGACACATATCGAGTTCGAAGTCGTTCGTCGAATACGCGACGAAAGGACGCGATTTCGTCACGGGACTCATCGACGAGGGATTCGATAAATTGCGATCGATTCTCGAAGGCATGCGAGACAAGCTCTTGAACTCGTTGCGAGAGGCGGCCGCCGTGGCGATCGAGTATCTCTCCGGCGGCATCGAGTTCGTTCAGAACATCATCGACGGCATAACGTCGGTCGCGAATCGCGTCAACGGTTTCATCGATTCGATTGGCTTGGTCAAGGAGGCGGCGAATAGCGTGTCGCTCTCGTTCGAAGCGTCGTGTTCGTTCAGCGGCGTCGTCGACATCGTCGTCGAATACGAGGAGAAATTCGTCGGCATGATCACGTGCTGGAACGATCTCGTCAACGCGACGACGGACACGATCGGCGAGGGTCTGATCGAAGTGACGAAGACCGCCGTTTCGCCCATAGAAGCGCTCGCCGAAAAAATCTCCAACTTCATCGGTCGATTGATTTATTTGACCGACGTCTATTTCACCGATTTAGTCGGCTACGTCACGCAGGTGTGCGGCGACGGACCGATTTCGCCCGTCTGCGGCGCCGAGCTTTTCATCGACGACGTCGAGTCGGTGATCGCCGACGCGCAGGCTATCGTCAACGATACGAAAAAGATCGCCGATTTGACGGCGGTCGTCGATAAGGTGAACGAATACGTCGAGCGCTTGGAAAATCTCACGCAGCGTGCCATCGATAAAGTGACCGCCGTTATCGACTTCGCGAAATCGGTTTCCATCGCCGATGCGGTCGCTTTGGGCAAACGCGTTCTCGATGCGCTTCTCGGCGGGTTCACGTTCGAAATCAATCTCGAGTTGCCGTCGTTGCCGTTTCGACGACGTCGTCGCGAGATTAGTACCGATCACTTGCCGTCGTTGCCCGGTCGATTGCGACGCGAAATCGACTTGGCCGGTTTTCCGTTTATGAAGGAGTTGAATCAGTTGGTGCAACTGGGAAAGACGGTCTGGTACGAAGTGCGAGACGTCGTTCTCAACGCCGTCGGCGACGTCCTCCAGGTGGCTAACAATTTCGCCAACGCTCTTCGACAAATGTGCGACTTCTTCACGACGCTCTCCGTTCCCGACGAAATATTCGATCCCGTTCTGTTCATCATCAACGAGGCGGAAAAACTGGCGATGAAACTGCAGGCGTTCTTGGAGGAAACCTTCTTTCCGCCACTCGAAGCGGCGACCGGCGTCGTCATCAAATTCCAATCGATCGTCTTCGACATCAAGGAGTTCATCAACGGGCAAATTCTCGGACGCATTCGAAGTGCCGCCGAATTCTTGTCCGTCAAAGCGCCGGAGATTTTGAAGACGGTGCGCGATTGGCTCGCGAAATTGCTACTCGTCGACGCCGGTCTCGACGCCGGCGACTTGGACGATTACACGACGTTGGGCTACTGTTCGGCCGATACGTGCGTCAACGTGCGTCCCCGATCGAGCAACTTGTATCGAAATGTCGTCTTCAAGGTCAAGTACACGCACTTGCAAGTGCTCCAGAGAAATCGCGTCTTCATTCCTGGACTATTCGAGGACTATCAAGTCGAGGGCATTTGGCCTCTCGATAAAAGCGGCACGCACTTCATTCTCTCCATGTTCGTCACCGGTGGGAATTTTCAAAAGCCGAACATTCTCGTCGTGCAGAAGAACGACGGCACCGTCCTTCGTCTCTACCGTCTCTATAAACCGGACGGGAAAATTCTTCAGGGGCCGATCGGTGTCGTCATCGCCGAAGACTGGCTCTACGTTCATAAGATCAATAAGACGACGAACGGCGACGTCGTCGGGAATCTCTACGGCATTTTGAAATCGGCTTTAGGCTCCATGACGACGCTCTCGCGCCCGGCGAACGTGAACTTCACGCTCGCGGAGAACACCGACTCGATGGGAACGGGAATGTTCTACGAAAATCGTCGCATATGGATCACCGATTATTTGGACAGCGGTAAGACGAGTCTGGGCACGACCTTTCCCAAGCATCACATACGACGAAAGAACACGCAGGAATCGTGGGTCGCCGCCTATCGAACTGATGCCAAAGGCAAAGTCGCCGTCACGAAATATCGTCCGGATAAGACGCAAGTTATCAAACCCGATCGAGTCGTCACGGTGGGCAAGAACGTCGTCGGCTTCTCCGTCTTCACCCAACTCGGCGAGACGTTCTACGCGATTCTTCGCTGCGCGCCGAAGCCCGGTTTCAGCTGCAAGTTGGAGTTCATCGAACCGTGGCCCGGCGTCAATGAGACGTATAGCGGCGTTCCCGTTCGTTTCGGGCAGGCCGGCGTGACTATTCAACGCGCCGTTCGAATGCCGTCGGGCGCCGTCGACGTGACGTTCGCCTCGGCGGGCGAAAATCTGATCGTAACGTTCAATAGCGGCGCTCAGGGCGAGCAGGCGAGACGACTCGTAACCGGCGCCGATTTGGAAGACAGTACCTTTTCCTTGGCTATTCCCGTCCTGAAGAATCGTCTCAACATCCGTGACGCCGTTTCGAGGAACGAACTCTTTCTCACTGTTCTCGGCCAGGACGTCGTCAAGCCGAGAGAGCTGATACCTCTGACGAGATCGAAGCGTCAGACCGATTTGTCGAATTGTCTCGTTGGCGAGGGAACGCTCTACGAGAAAGAGATCGAATTCTTTCGAACGTGCCAGTTCGGCTGTAAACATCGATCGATTAATCTCGGCGTCTATTTCGGCATCGTCGCCTTTTTGGATTTTTGGGCGTTGGGTAATCTTGAAGTTACGTTTCAAGCGGCTCTATGCATACTCGAACGCGAGGCGCGCGCCTCGATTATTCCACGCGCCTACATGACCGTCGGCGGTCAAGTCTCCATCCAAGCGGCGCTACTGAGAGTCGGCATACGAATAGACGTGACGCTGATGGACACCACTCTCATACCCACGCTGATTCTCCGCGTTAAAGGATCGGTAATGCAGGCGTGCGGCGAACTTAAAATCAACATTAATCCGCTCAGCGTTACCTTGAGCCTCGTCTTCGATATTCTGGGTCCTATTATCAAATGCGGCAGTTGGAAGCCGTGGTCGTGTCGCATAACAATCGGCGTTTGGTACTCGAAGACCATCGAACTGTTCCGATGGTCGGCGAATACCATATCTCTTACGCCCGTACCGGAATTGTGTCTCTCGACGCCCGATCGTACCGCTCCGGTGAAGGGAACCGTCGAAGCGAAGCAGAACGACCAGCAATCGCTCACCGCCGAGTGGTCCGATTTCACCGATCCCGAAGCTGAATATTTGCACTACTACGTCACAGCGAGGTCGACTTCCGGACCTACGCTCTTTTCCAACGAGTTCACTGACGGAGCGACTCTGACGAAGTCCGGTTTGACCTTTCAGCACGGTTCGCGCGTGACCGTCACGGTCGAGTGCCGCAATTCCGACGGAAAGAAGACGTTCGTCAGTGCTCCGTCGTTTTTCGCCGACACGACGCCGCCGAAGGTTCACGGTTTAGTCGACGGGCCTAAGGGGTCGAGCGACATCGATTACGGTTTCAGCGAGAATTCAATCAAAGCTAGTTTCGACCAAATAACCGACGAAACCGAAGTGTCGTTGATCGAGTGGGGCATCGGGACGACGAAGGGCCAGGACGACGTTCTGGCGTACGCCGAAACGAAGAAATCGGACGATCTCGCCAATAATCAGTTGACTCTGAAGCACAACACGATCTACTACGTCTCCATTCGAGCGATGAACGCTCTCGGCATCGAAGGCATCACGACGACCGACGGCATTCTCATCGATCACACGAATCCCGTCGCCGGCGTCGTCTTCGACGACTCGTTCACGTGCGACGAGGACAAGGACTATCAGATCGCGAAGGAGAGCTTCAAAGCGTGCTGGATGGGATTCAGCGATCCCGAAAGCTTTATCCATTATTACGACTGGAATTTGGCGCACTCGACCGGCACGCCGGAGTTCGACTTCATCAACGTCGCTCTCAGCTCGTACGGCTACATCAAAGATCTCAATCTAATTCCCAAGGAGACGTACTTCGTCAATTTACGAGCGTGGAATCGAGCCGGTCTCTTTACGCGAGTCCAATCCGACGGCGTTCTCGTTGACTACACGAATCCCGTCTGCTCGCAGGTCTTCGACGTCGTCGACGGCGTCGAAGGCGACTCCGACTACACGACGAAGCTGGACTCGATCACGGCGACGTGGACGTGCAGCGATCCCGACAGCGGTCTCGACACGTTCGCCGCCGCCGTCGGCACGTTCAAGGGCGGCTCGGACGTTCTTCCGTTCTCCGACGTCGGCTTCAGTCCGAACGGCACCGCTCGCGTGAAATTCGACACGTTCGTCATCAGCGGCGGCGTTCGATATCACGTCACGAGTCGCGTCGTCAACAAGGCGGGATTGTATTCGACCGAGTGGTCGGACGGCATATCGCTCGACGATACGCCGCCCGATTACGCGGACATCTACGTGCGCGACGGCGCGGGCGCGGCGCGCGCTCTCGACGTCGATTTTCAGGTGTCCGACAATACGCTGTGCGCGCGATGGTTCGGCGCGTTTGCCGATCTCCAGAGTCCCATACGGACGTACTACGTGACCGTTGTTGCAAACAACGGTAGTACCATTTACGAGGAAGCGTCGATCGGCTATCGAACGTCGACATGCGTTCCGGATTTGAGCTTGGAGACGGGTGCCATCTATCGGGTCATCGTGCGAGCGGAGAACGCCGCCGGGTTGAGTACGAGCGTCGAAACCGACGGCGTTTTGATCGACAATACGCCGCCTATGGCGGGAGATCTATACGATGGACAAGTCGTCGGCGAAGATATCGATTTCTGGCGATTTGCTACGTCGGCGTTCGGAAACTATCGATCGTGTCTGTCGTACGACACGGCAGACTTCTGGCCTCTCGACAGTTTGAATTTGCCGGAGAAGCAGCCCTGTTTCACGTACCAGTTCCGCGACGAAGAGAGCGGCATCGGTTACTTGGAGACGAACGTTATAGACAACACTGGCAAGGAGATGACGACGTGGCAGTACACCGAAGCCCGTTTCGATTGGATGGGCCGAACGATTGCTGGAGTCCACAACGGTTTCTATCGTTTTGCACTGCGAATATACAACGGTGCGGGAAGCTTCATCGAAGTCTATTCGAACGGAACGCGCATCGATACGACGCCACCCGTACTGACCAATCTCATCGAATTCAACTACACTGGAGTCGGTCCTCGAAGCGACATTGACTATCTCACCCAAGACGACATCGACGTTGGCGCCAGCTGGGACGTCACCGAAGACGTGTCGGACATCGTGCACACCGATTGGGCGATCGGATCGTACCGCGGCGGCAGCGACTGGCTCGATCACACGACCGTCGTCGGCGGCGATCCGCACTACATGTTGACGAGCTTGTCATTGGGTCGTCGATACTACATAATGGTTCGCGTGACGAACGCCGCCGGCTTGGTGACCAAGGTCTCGACGGACGGTTTCATTATCGACTACGTAGCGCCGGTGAAGGGATACGTTCAAGACGGCTGGGGCGAGTTCGACGCCAGGTATCAGTCGACGAATCGTACGGCGTGGTGCAAGTGGCGATGGATCGACGATTACGAGTCCGGCATAGCGGACATGAAACTCGGCATCGGTAGTACGTTGAACGACACGGACGACGTCTACGGCGAGTATAAGGATTTGACCGTTTTCGATGTCGCCGCGGAGAGATCCGTTCTCACCGGACTCAGTCTTTACTCGGGAATTTTGTACTATTGTCACGTCAAAGCGACGGATTTCGTCGGTTTGTCCACCGTTTCGTCGTCCAACGGCATCACCGTCGACGTATCGGCGCCGATCTGCTTGGGAAGCGTTTACGAAGGTTACCAGAATGAAATCGACTTTTCCGCTGTCAGAGGTCTTCACGTCGCTCGCTGGGACGAATGCGTCGATCCGGACACCGATATCTTACAGTATCTTCTCGGTATTGCTACGAATGTGACCGGCCCCGATCTCGTGCTCGCCTATCCGTTCCGAAGTTTCGGTAAGTCGACTGTCGGTCCCTACTTGGGCGTCGATCTTCAACACGCCGTCACTTACTACTCCGCCGTTCGTGCCGTCAACTTTGCCGGTTTGACGACTACCGTCATTTCGGACGGCGTGACCATCGACTTGACGCCGCCTCACTGCTACAGCATCGGCGACGGACAAGAAGGCGACGTTGACTACGAAACTCAGCCCGGTTTCATCGCCGTCAATTGGAATTGCACCGAAGACATCACCGAGATCAATATGACGTGGACGATTGGACTCTATCCTGGCGGTTCGACCCTATTGCGAAAATACGTCGACGTGAACGCCGGCGTCGCCATCAATCGCGACATTATCCTCCAAGAAGGGGTCACCCTCTTCTCGACGCTCATACTTCTCAATACGGCCGGTCTTCGCACGGTCAACACGACGGACGGTATCGCTGTCGATTCGACCCCGCCGATTGCCAGTTTCGTCAAGGACGGTTTGAACCCGGCGCGAGACGCTGACTTCCAGTCGAGCGTCAGCCAAATCTCGGCCAATTGGCTCATCAGCGATATTCAGAGTGGCATCTTGTATTACGACGTAGAAATTATTCCACCGCCTCTCAGTGGCAACACTGTCACGAAAGTCGTCGGAGCCAATCAAGTAACTATCGATGCAGGACTTCAACCGGGCGGTTTCTATCAGATCAAGGTGACCGGGTACAACGGTGCCGGTCTCTTCGCGAGCGCGACGTCGGACGGAATTATCATCGATCCGACGCCGCCGAATTGCACGTACGTCTTCGACGGCGCTCGTCAAGGCTTCGACTACCAATTCCAGTCGTCCGGCGCGCCGTTGGGAGTCAATTGGGATTGCGCCGACGACGAGTCGAACATCACGTCCATACGTTGGTTCGCGGTGAACGACAAGACGAGCGTTTCGACCGAAGTGATCGTCGACAAGGACGCGATCGTCGCCGTCGCCAGTCGACTGCAATTGGCCGAAGGCGATCGCTTCTACGCTCGTCTCGTCATCGAAAACGGCGCCGGACTGACGAAGGAGTTCCGATCGGACGGCGTCATCGTCGACTCGTCGCCGCCCGAGATATTGGACTTTACGATCGTCTACGATCCGACCGGCGAGACGTTCCTGTTGACGTGGATCGCTCGCGACAACGAGAGCGGCATCGCCGAGTCGGAATTCGGCATGGGAACGGAAGACGGGAAATACGACGTTTTGGCTTTGACTTCGGTCGGAAAGAGCTTCAGCGTCTCGACGAAAGACTTCGTGGTGGTCACTTCGCCGACGACGTATTATTTCTATTTGGTCGTTGCGAATGAGGCTAGCGCGAAGTCGAGAGAGAGCGCTATTTCTGTGAGCGATGGCACGCCGCCGATTTTCGAAGGCGACCTCACTGTGGAAATCGTTTATCCTGCGCGCAATTTCGCAGACAGCGAAACCTATATCGACGACGCGGCTCTTCTCATCGTCTGGCAGAAAATATCTGACGTCGAAACGGGCGTCGAGACGTTGTCTTGGGCTCTCATCAACACTAATTCGTCCGTTCCCGATTTCAAAGCGTTGACCTATCGAACGTTGGGCGACGTTCTCGGAGGAAATTCGGTGCAAGTGAACATGATTCGTCTTTTCAACATGAACAGTTATCAAGTCGTTTTGCGCGCGGAAAACGGCGTCGGATTGCAATCGTACGTCGCCTCGATTACCTTCAACGTGACGTTCGGCGCCTTCAAGGCGGGCTTCGTCTTCGACGGCCCCGGCTACTTCGACGAGGACTATCAACCGCACACAGTCGGAATGTGGAGTCGATGGGAACAATTTCGCGATCCCGTCTTCGGAATCAAGGCCTATTCGTGGGGTGTCGGCGTCACGCCGAACGATACGAGCATTTTGAATCTAACGAACGTCGAACTGGCCGAGAAAGCGCACAAGCTGAACGTTCTTCCTCTGGAGCACGGTGTGACGTACTACATCACCGTCGTCGCTACGAACAATCGCGATTTCACTGTCCAAGCCGCATCGGACGGCATCACTATCGACACGACGCCGGCCTATTGTCGCTATCTCGGATTTGGCTTGTCCGGAAATTTGGAGTACGTCAATTCGCTGCAGAACGTCTGGATTTCGTGGAATTGTTCCGACGACGAGAGTCCCATAGCCGAGTATAAGTTCTCCATCGGCACGTCGGCTCATTTCTCCGATTTGGTTCCTCAGACGACGATCGCGCCGGTGAATCGCTACAAGATCAAAACGCTCAACATCAGCGAAGACACGTCCACCTATTTGACGTTAACAGTGAAAAACCAAGCCGGACTCTACTTCACCGAAACCGCCGGTCCCGTCGTCTTCGACTTCCACGATCCGAACCCGGGAACGGTGACGGCGAAATGGCAGGACGACAAAATCAGCGCGAAATGGATGGATTTCCGCGACGAGAGCGGTCTCAATCGCTACGAGTGGGCAATCGGCACGTCGCCGGGAAGTGCGAACGTTCTATCGACCGCGTCCGTCGGTTTATCGACGTCGAAAGTCAGTCCGTCGATCGACGTTCAACAAGGCTCGCTCTACTACGTCACCGTCACCGCGTACGACATGGCGGAGAACTTCGTCTCCGTTCAATCGGCTCCCGTCAAAGGCGATCTGACGGCGCCGGCGAACGGCACCGTCGCCGAAGGCAGTCTCACGGACGAAATCGATTACTACACGGGAACGGGAAGCATTTACGTCGTCTGGGCCGATTTCGACGATCCGGACACTGGAATCGCCGAGTATCTCGTTTCGGTTGGGCGATCGCCGGGAGCGTCAGAACTCCAGGAGCCCGTGTCTGTCGGAACGGCTACGGAATATTATTTGGATTCGGAACGACTTACACCTGGCGTCTGGTACTACGTTTCCGTCACGGCTGTGAATGGAATAGGACTACGCACGCTGGTTTCGTCTGACGGGATACTAGTCGATCGTACTGCACCCCGAGCGGGAAGCGTGGCAATTGAAAAGACCGAAAATAGCAGTATGCATTTCGTTGGAGGAACTGGGCCGTTTACGGTCAAATGGAAAGACTTTATCGATCCGGAGAGTTCGATGGGCTACTACGTATGGTCGTTGTGTTTCGAGAATCTCGTCGAGTGCGTCGTTCCGTGGGAAAACGTTCAGAACGAGCCGGAAGTGGTTAAAGAGGGGCTGGATTTGACTCCCGGCCAGTGCTACGTCGCCAGAGTCAAGGCGTATAACAAGGCCGGGCTTTGGGTGCAAAGCATGTCGGAATCGATCGTATTCGACTCGACGCCGCCCGTAATGGGAACCGTGACGATCGGCGCAAAGAAACACGTAACGATTCAAAACGACGCGTCGGCGGTGACGGTCGTCTGGTCGCCGATAACGGACTTGGACAGCGGGCTTCAATCGATAACGGCGTGCATTGGAACGGAGCCGGAGAAATGCGACGTGAAGAGCGTCGACGTGACGCCGACGAGTCGACGCGAGGTGACGATCAGCGGATTGTCGTTGACGCAAGCTGCAACGTATTACGCGACTCTGACGGTACTAAATGGCGCTGGACTTTCGTCGGTGGCCGCATCCGAAGGCACGATAATCGACACGACTCCACCGTCTGTGGGAACGGTCATCGACGGCTACACAACCATCGATATTACATATCAGAACTTCACGACAGGCGTTCTCAGCAATTGGGTCGACTTTTTCGAAGACGTGAGTACGATTGTCGAATACCGTTGGGCCATAGGAACGTCAACGAGCCGAGACGACATTCTACCGTGGAACAGCGTCGGTTTGCGAACAAACGTTTCAGCGAACGGCTTACAAATTGCCAGCGGAACAGTCGTTTATAATTTAGTCGAAGCGATCAATAGCGCCGGTTCGAATACAACCGTCGCTTCGAACGGTTTCACCGTCGACGACACGTCGCCAGTGATATCGTCGGTGAAAATGGGCCGCAGGAGTCGTCCCTACGAGCGTTACGAACTGTGGAACGAAGAAATAGGCGCCTTCTGGGACATCGCCGATCCGGAGACGGGTATTCTGAATGTCAAGTGGTCGATCTGTTCGAACACGACGGCGCACCATTGCGTGGAAACTCTCACCGACGTCGGCACCGCGACGTCGGCCGTCAGCTCGTCGGTGACGGTGACGTTTGGCGCTTGCTACTATGTCGCCGTTCGCGTCGAGAATTGCGCGAAACTCGTTTCCTACGCCGTGTCCGAGTGCACGATATTCGACAATTCGGCGCCGGTAGCCGGCAGCGTCGTCGACAACGAAGACGGCGTCAATGTCGAGTACCAGTCCAGTAATACGACGCTTTCCGTTCGCTGGTACGGATTCGGAGACAACGAATCGTCTATCGACTACTACAGTTGGTGCATCGGTACGACTCCCGGCGCGAACGATACGCGACAGTGCGTCGACGTCTCCACGACCGATCGAGCGTCTGCTTCGGGACTCTCTCTCAAAGACGGCGTGCAGTACTTCGTCGCCGTCTATGCCGTCAACAAGGTCGGCTTGCGCAGTGTCGCCATAACTGACGGCGTCGTTGTCGACAGCACGCCGCCGGTGAAAGGTCAACAAGTCATCGACGGAACGGGAGAAACGGATATCGATTCGTCGAGCGACGATACTACAATATCGGCCAGTTGGGATCAGTTCAGCGACAACGTGAGCTTGATCAAGACATGCTACTGGTGGGCGGGCTCGTCCTACGGCGCCGACGACATTTTCAGCCGCATCGATGTCGGAACGGTGACCTCGGCGTCGTCGACTGGCTACGCGCTTCCGTCGGGAAGTTTCATTTACGTGTGCGTCGAATGCGAGAATAGAGCCGGTTTGACGTCGACGGTGTGTTCGGACGGTTATCTGATCGACACGACGCCGCCCGGCGTGGGAGCGGCTCTCTTCGACGTTCACGGAGCGACTGTGAGTGGCTACGTGCTGAGCGCCGACAACCTGACTCTCTCCTGGAGCGGATTCTACGAAACCGAAACTGAAATATCCTCGTATTCGTTTGCCATGGTCGCTCGAGAAGACAGTGCGACAGCCGAGTACATCGACGTCTCGCTTCTGACGAACGTCACTTTATCCGGCGCGGGTCTCAGCGACGGTAAGACCTATCGTGCGACGATACGAGCCTACAATCTCGTTGGACTCTATTCCGAAATCACGTCCGCCGATTTCGTCGTCCTCGACGGCACCAGTCCCGATCAGGGTCAAGTGGCCGACGGGAAACTGGAAGAGGGAAATCGCATGTATCAGTCGAACGACAGTCATCTGACGGCGCATTGGTTCGAGTTCGCCGACGCTCAGAGCGGAATCGAGGATTTCGTCGCCTGCTACGGACTCGACAACGAAACGAGAACGATCGGTTGCATGAGTGTTGGGTTGGCGACGAGCGCCGATTTCTTTGGACTCTACTTAGACAACGGACTCACGTACGCCGTCACCGTCACGGCAGTCAATCGCGTCGGTCTCCGATCGACGTCGCGTTCGGACGGCGTTCTCATTGATTTTACTCCACCCGTACCAGGCGAAGTATACGACGGAATCAAATTTGAAGACATAGACTATCAGACGACATCGACGGTGGTTTCGGCTAGTTGGACGGCGTTCGTCGACGAGGAGAGCAGTATCGACTTCTACACGTGGCAAGTAAAACTGGTCGAGCCAATTTCGCAGCAGTACATCGCCGAGACGGAAGCCGGAGCAGGCTTACATGCAATCGGTTCCAATTTCGTCTTGAATCCAGGTTCCAAACTCGTCGCTTGCGTGTCGGCAATGAACAGGGCCGGTTTGAAGTCGGAGGCGTTTTCCGACGGCGTAATGGTCGATAAGACACCTCCCATTGCCGGTCACGTGTACGACGGCGAGGAAAGCGCCGGCTACGAACAAGACTACTTTTCCGACGACAACGTGCTGCGTGCCTGGTGGAAAGACTTTTCCGATCCCGAGAGCGGTATCCTCGGTTATACGTATACGGTTTACGAGCATTCGTTCAACGTTGAAGGCGGTTTTTGGTCGGACGGAATTGCAGTGCAGACGACTACGGATTTGACAGAGCAAACGAACGTGGTTATACCGCTTGTCATTAACGTTACTATGGGCGGTCGGTACACTGTGGAAATCACGGCGCGAAATCGTGCCGGTCTCGAAACGTCGGCCGTTTCCGACGGCGTCAGACAAGTGCCCATCGAAATGTGCTTCAGCGCCGAGACGTACGACGGCTATCGCTTCGCCGTCAATGCGTCGAGTTCGGAAGACGGCATCGGCGGTGCCATTCGCTTGACGTCGCCCGGAGAAGTGTTGTGCCAATCGAACTACTCGCATTTGAATCTTCCTCCGCGCACCGGCTTCTCGTGGACCATCTTCCAGGATTCGGGCAATGAAACCACTAACGTGACGGCAGCTGAAGCTATTGACGACAACGCTACGAGCATTGTTATCCTGAATTCGACGACTATCGGTGCCTATACGCCGACGTATTCGCCGTGTTGTCGCGGTGTCGGAGAACTGCCGATTTCCGTGACGACTCCCGACGCCACTTTGTCGTTTGTCAGCTTAACCGGTCCGACGACGACCCGACTCATATCGAGGAACCGTTTCGTCGTTGCTAACTTGCAATACGTCGCCTTCGTTTGGGAAAGAGATACGTCGAAAGTGCAAGTGTTTCCTGTGACGGCGAGCGGAGATTTGCCCTCAGTTATTGGCGAAGAACTCGTTATCGTTGTATATAATGATAAATTGTTGTTCTTCAATGCCTCGTCGGAGACGGCGATTCGACTCGAGCCCTTGACTTTGTCTGCGTTTTCACCGTCAGCAATTCGTTTTGATGTTTCGCCGTCAGTAGCTCGTGTTGATCCGCGTCCAGTTGAAATTGTCAATTCCCGTTATCCAAACGAAACCATTACGATTGATCTGGTTGTAGTACTTTCTGACAACTCGTATCGTCTGTATTGCGGCTCGGTTGCCTTTTCGTCAGGCGCTTCAGTTTGGCAAGCAGCGACCGATATCGCTACAACAAACAACGTACAGATATCTCGAAACGAATTTGGTCAACTTGCCGTCGCCCAGCCGTCAGCAGGCGTTGTCACTGTCTATTCATCAAACAGCGGCAGTTTGAGCGTTCTTACTTCGATGTCGTCAGCCACTGTTTTGGGATTTCCGAGAACTCTAACAGCAGCAAGATTGTTTCCTCACAGCAATAGAATCGCTGTCATTTCAGCCAACGGCGAGTGGAATTTGTTTTCGATCACGTCATCAGGAGTTGTTGGTCGTCTCTGTCATTTTAACGGAAGCGTATCTTCTTACGACGACATTATGGAGATCGATGAAACAGCAGACGGCGCTCACGTTTTGAACGCGGTATCCGACGAAGGCGGCACGTCCGTGACGTTGGTGAAGAATATGGGGGACAGAGCGTATTGTCAGCACGTGGGTATCATCCAAGTGGATATGAGCAACGGTGCAAGAATAACGTCCGCAAGTATCCGAGACCAAGTCATCGCCTTCGCCTTCAACACGACAAACGATTCGTCTCCGCGACTTCATCTCGCGTCCTTCTGCTGGCCCAATAGCGCTCGTTCCCGCACCAACGCAAGGGAGTTCTCGTTGCAGTGCCGTCCGTGCGCCGACGGAAAACGAAGCTCCGGCGGAACTCAGGACGATTGCACGACATGTGCACAGAGTCAGTGTCTAGCCGAAGATCAATCCTACATAACCATGTGGGCGTCTCCTCTCGATCTCGAACTCGACGGAGAATATCACATCGAAGTGACGGCAGAAGACGAAGCCGGGCAGCTAGTCACTCACGAATCTCAAACTCTCACCGTCGACTTTACTCCGCCCGTCGCCGGCGAAGTATACGACGGAAAAAATCAAACCGATTTGGATTCGTCCAGCATGGCCGACTTCGAATTGACGGTCAGCTGGGGCGGTTTCTACGACGGCGAATCGGAACTGAAGGAATACTGGTGGTGCGTAGGAACGGCACCCGGCCTCTGCGACGTCGTGGACTTCGATTCGGTTTCGGGAACCACCGAAGAAGTCGTCTGCACGGCTTGCGTGTTCTCTATCGGAGTCTGGTACTACTCCACAGTCGTAGCCGTCAATTGGGCGCGACTTAATGCCTCTAGCAGTTCGAACGGATTCATCATCGATCCGACGCCACCCGTCGTTCATTTCGTCCGCGACGGATCAAACGGATCGGTCGATATAGACTCCCAATTGAGTACGGATTATTTGAGGGCTTACTGGTCGGCTCACGACAACGAAAGTGGCATCTCGGAATACATGATCGCCGTGGGAACGACGCCGACGACCGCGGACGTTCGCGACTACAAATCGGCCGGAAACGACGTCGAATGGATTGTCGGCGATCTGGTTCTCGAACAGAAGGCAACCTATTACATCTTACTGAGAGTTTACAACGGCGCCGAGATGTTCACATTTGCTGCCAGCGACGGGGTTCTGATAGGCAAAGCGGAGGTTGAAACGGAAGAGGGCACTTCGATCTATCTAGGAACGACGCCGGTTAATGTCGATCTCGATATCGGTAACGCTACAGCGCTGCCTCCTGGGTCGGAGGGATCGACCGGTGCCTTGCGGCTCGAGCCCGATGCCTCTCCGCCAGGCATCATTTTAACGGTTGAGTCCACTTCGTCGTCGAGAAGAAGACGTCGCTCTACCATTCAGCAGATCAATCCGAGCGCCAATATTCCCTCTGGAGCTGTGCGGGTAAGTAAACGTTTTCGCGTAGAAGACCCGTTTTTTGACTTCCAAACAACGCGTCTGTGAGGTCCCAAAGGGGCCTCACTTCACTACCACCTAGCAGGGATTGCAAATCGTCTACTATTCCTCGATTCCTCGCACCCAATGCACTAATACTATCCCTTTGTCTTCCTCAAAACCTTCATGTTTGCTTTGCGATTAAATTTATTACGATAACGGATAGAAGTCTAGAATTTGAAGAGGTCTTTGTCTGCTCGTAGCCCTCTCCTGTTGTCAATTTATCCTCACGCACACACCACTAAATCTGAATGTTTTATTTGTGCGTAGGATCTTTTGTATGGCGACTACACCGTCCTTCTGTCGTCGTCAAATCCGTCGGCTCTGATGGATCCACCGGCTTCTCTAGACACAGCCTACAACACCCAGTCGATGCTGGAAGCTAATCCGAATGTCACCCATCATGCCGTCGATCCTGAAACAATCGAACCAGTCGTCCATCTCTGGAACGGCACCCATTGGCTGCTACCTCAACAGGAAGTAGACAAGGAAGAAAGAACAGTCACTGCCTTCATGGCACACGTTCCCTCAGTGCAAGTAGCCCTATTTTTCAGCTACCCGCAACAATACGGCGTCTTCCATTTCGACGACACTCACTTGTGCGGATGGTTCGGCCAGAATTCCATATCCGTGACCGTACGACGATCGTTTGGCTTTGTCGGCACGGCAACCGTCAATTGGAGCGCCGAACCTCTCGCCGGCTTCGGTGTCTCCGCCTCTCAAACGGGGACTCTCTCCTTCGTCGAGAGCCAACAGACCGCAGTCCTCCAACTCAACGTCAGCGACGTGACGGGCTTTTCGTCGGCGACAGTGCAAGTTCGTCTCGTCAGCGTCTCCCAGCCGGCGTTAATCGACACCGAACGCTACTTCACCATCGTCATTCTCGCGTCGACGAATCATCCCTTCGGCGTCGTCGAATTCACCGAAATTGAACCGAGCATTACAACCCCCGAAGTGGTGACGACGTTCCGCTACAGCGTGGAGCGCCGCTGCTCGCGCGCCGACGTCGCCCTGTCCACGATCGCATTCAAAACCGAAGTATGGGACTTGGAAGGCAACGAAGTCACCGGTCAGATTTCCCTACTGAGACCCGAGTGGCAGATTTTCGACGGCGGCAAGCAAACAATCGAATTCACGATCGTTGACGATAACGTACCAGAGTTGAACGCCTCGTACGTCGTCGGTCTCACCTATGCCAGGCCAACCGATGCTGCCGTTGGATACAACAGCAAAATTCGCGTCGACGTCACGGAGAACGACGACGCTCGCGGTGTCGTTGAGTTCGTCAGCGACGAGACGACGGTTATCGAGAGTGACGGCGGCGTCGTTTCCGTGCCCGTCGTTCGTCGAAGAGGAATGTACGGCGACATCGAAGTCATTTGGAGGGGTGTCGATGGAACGGCAATCAGTGGCGACGATTTCTCCTTGCTCGACGGCTTTAGTCTCAACTACCCGGAGGGCGGCAACTTGACGTACATCCAAGTTGGAATCGTCAATGATACGATCCCCGAGGAAATCGAAGAATTTACTCTTGAATTAGTCGAAGCGAGGGACGGTTCTCGACTCGGAAATATCACTACTCATCGGATTAGAATTATACCGATTAACGATAACGCGCCCGTTTTCGCGGTCAAGACGACGTCCGTTGTCATTCAGGAGGCAGACGTCATCAAAAGCAATTACGTCATCTACAGGGTGTTAGCTTCTGATGCAGATCCGGGTTTGAATGGGCTACTACGCTACAACATATCCGGCGGCAATTGCTCGTTTTTGGAAGTCGACTCATTGTCGGGAGACGTCTTCTTCCCACAGCCGATTCTCGCAGTTGTCCAACGACGGTATTGCTTGGTGGTCGTCGAGGCGACCGATTCGGCGTACGCGCCGCTTTCCGACACCATGGAGATTCACGTGACCGTCAACTATTCGTACAGCTGTCCACCGGGAGAGTTTTCCAACACGAGCTTTTTGCCTTGCGACGACTGTCCACTCGACACGTACCAGCCCTTGTTTGGCGCTCGAAACTGCATGCCTTGTCCGACGGACTATTTCACTGAGAACGCCGGTACAGTTATGCCAAACGAGTGCAGAGGTAATTCAACTTTGCGTACACCTTGATTGTACTAGCTAACTAACAGTGTCTTTTCTTTACAGCTCCTTGCGCTCCAGGATACTACGCTATGGGTCACGGATTAGAACCGTGTCAGCCCTGTCCTAAGGGTACGTATCAGGAGAGCAGTCGAGGTCGAAATTGCACGAAATGTCCGCCGTTTACGTACACGTTCAACGAGATGTCGATCAGCAATGCATCTTGCGTCGGTACGTCGTCGAATCACTAATCGCCTATTAATTAATTTATATTCTAACATCTCCTCTTAGCTGATACAGATGAAGATACCGTTCCTGACATCGTCGACAATTGCCCGCTCGATGCCAATACGGATCAAAGTGACGGAGACAGCGACGGTCGTGGCGACGCGTGCGATTGCGACAGCCGACCTTGCACCAACCCCGATCCGAATCCCGGGTGCAATGAGGTCAACGAGACGATCGAGTGCGACTGCTCGCTTGGACGAGGCGGTGCGCGCTGCGAAAAGGAAGTCGACGAATGCGAGACGAACGACTGCGCGGCCGGCTCGACGTGCGAAGATCTTTTCGCTCTCTACATGTGCTGGTGTCCGCCGGACAAGTGGGGATTCCACTGCGTTTACGACAATCCCATGAGAGCGAGTGTCGTGGAGAATGCCGACCTGAGCACTTTCGTAGCAAATTACACGTCTGAAGCGAACGATCACGATATCTACAGCTCTCCAAGTTTCACGCATGAAATCGTGTCTGGCAACGACCTTGGGTGGTTTAACATCAGCGGTGACTCGGGGCTGGTTACCGTCGCCGGAGACGTCGACAGAGAAGTTCAATCGGTCGTCAACCTGACCATTTCCTTGACCGAAGATCGCGAAATGGGTGACTTGTATGGACGCTCGACGCAGTATCACCTGGTAATTCAAATTCTCGACGAGAACGACAACACTCCCACGTTCGATCAGAGCCCTTGGCGCGCAACTTTGGAAGAAGGCGCACCGAGTGGAACGCACGTTGTGACCGTCGACGCCACTGACGATGACGTGGGAACAAATGCGATGATTACGTACGCTATCGACAGTGGAAACGACATGGGCTATTTCGTTATTGACGAATATACTGGCGTTATCACCCTTAACAGCACGTGGACGTGGAACGGAGAGATCAAGTTCGTTTTAGGTGTAACGGCCGTGGACGCTGGAACGCCTCCTAGAAAGGGGTATTCCGAAGTCATTATCTGTGTTGCTGGAAGCGAAGGAGATAATTGCGATAAAGGTATTTTGTACACTCCTTTCTATTCTGTTTTTTTTAAATCAAACTCTCTTTCTAGACATCGACGAATGCGCGTCTTCGCCTTGTAGTTCTAATACGAAGTTCTGTGAAGACCTTTCAAACGACTTCAGGTGCGTGTGCCAGGATGGATATGCGGGAAAAAAATGCAACGAGCGTAAGTTATTTGAACGAAGTTAGACTGTGGAATTCACTTTAATTTTTTTCTGCAGCCGACTTGCCATGCTTGGGCAAAAAGTACGACTGCGCGGAATACGTTGCCTGTGCGCATCGCGCGTTCACCTGCGACAATTCTTTCTTCAACAACGTCTTGCAGCCGCTTTGCTCGATGACGAATAGCTCGTGGATTCAGAATGCGACCGCGTGTCTCATCGAGTCGTCAGAACAATTCATGGCCGACAAATTCGCTTTCAGAAGCCGACCTCCGTTCGATTCCGAATGCCGCAACTTCGCCCGATACATGCATCGCGAGCAGAAACGATGCTTCGGCTACAAACTTTGCACGTCGTCGATTAGCGAATACGAAGCGTCCGCAGTGAACAAAGCACTGGGGACGGATCAAAACCGCTTGCAGCTACTTCGACTCGCGAAAAAATGCCCTAAAGCCTCCGATGGCCAAACCAAAGTCGTTTCAGAAATATCAGAAGAAGGTTTCACGATGTGCTTCACTATTCCCGCCGGCACATTCACCCAGCACTCCCTTGAATTCGAACGCATCGAATCTCTCATCGACGGTGTTTACGTTGGCGAGTCGACGGAAGATGCCTGTCGTCCATGGTTGAGCAAAGGGTCAAGAAAACGTCGCCAATCGGAAAGCCGACATCGTCGCTCGGTCAACGACACGACGACCGAACCGCCAACCGCCGCCGATTCTTCCGATTTCATCGAGTTCCGATCCAATTCGACGTCCTCCGACGAGGTGTGTCAGAGCGGCACTCTGAACGGCGCCGGACAGAATGTCTCGGCCGTGTGCACGGAGTGCGGAAACGGCGTCGCCGAGAAACTGAGCGACGGCGTCGAACAATGTGACGACAACAACACGGTGAGCGGCGACGGTTGCTCGTCGAATTGCACTATGGAAACCGGATACGATTGTACGGCGGAGGAAGGCGAGTTGAGCGTGTGCTACGCGAAGTCGTGCGGCGACGGGATCCGCGTCGGTGGCGAAGACTGCGACACGGGCGGAGCGATCGGATGCGAGAACGTCACCTGCACCGTTTCGGTTGGATTCAGCTGCGTCACGCCGGCGTACGGTCTCAGTACGTGCAGCGCGGTTTGCGGAGATGGGCTCGTCGTTGGAAGCGAGGAGTGCGACGACACGAATACGGCGAGTGGCGACGGTTGCAGTTCGAGTTGCGCGGTCGAGATCGGGTACAACTGCTCGTCGTCGTTCGCTAACGGAACGTCGATTTGCGAGTTGAAAGACGGCTTCAATTGCACGGGAGGATGTTCGTTGTGCGGCAACGGAATTCGCGAATTGCCGGAAGAGTGCGACGACGGCAATATCGACAATTTGGATGGATGCAATTCGGTTTGCCAAGTGGAAGAGCTGTTCGATTGCACGACCCCCATCGGCGATTTGAGCACGTGCGTTCATTACGCAGTTGACCTCGATCGCAAGGATAATACGACGCTGAATCACGTCATTTGGTACACGAGGCAAAAGGAGTTCGTTTTCTTGGTTGATCCGGAACTGATCGACGCAAGCCGAATTGGCGATGGCGTATGGGCTAGAAAAAAAATTGTCACTGTTTGACGACCAATTTTTTTAGGAGTGGTCGGCAATCGAGTTCATTTTGGAGAATAAGAACGAGGATCTAGTTCTAAAGGAACAGGTATTTAGCAAATAGGGGGATCTACAGGCAATCTTGGTCAATTTTTTTTGTAGATTGATTTTGATTGGCAAGAAGCTGTACGAGATTATAAACGCTTTACTTTTGCCGAAGCATCAGCTATAGCAGGAAATGTGCAGACGTCTTTTATTATTCCAGGAGGCGACGTTAATAAGTAAGTGCTTTGTTTGTGGAAGCACATTGGACTACCAGATTCTGATCTTTTTTCTACTAGGCCGTCGCTTCTAATTGAGCCGAGGTCTGGCATGACGGTCAGTCTGAGAGACGTCCTTCTTCTCGTTGCCTACAAACACGACTGTCCAACTCTCCCGGCAGACAACGTTACCAGGTGAACCTGACAGTATCCGTGAGTCCTATCGCACAAAAATTCGTTTTTATAGAATCATAAGTATGATCGTGGAAGACACAAACGGCGCTCGCACACCACTTGTAGAAATCGAAGTGACGTTTGTTTCTACAAATGACCACGCCCCCAACATCACTGTTTCAAGTGAAAAAGCCCATGTTTATGCCTCATGTTTTTGCTACCTTGGTAATGTTTAGGTTCGGTTACATACTTTACGGAAGGCAGTCCTACAGCTGTTAACGTCGTGCCGAACAAAAGTCTTCGGATCACTGACCCTGATCATCCCCAGTACGAATGCATGAGAAAGACTTGCGTAGAGTCTAGACTAACGGGAATATGTGTTCAGCTATGCTATACAGTGGGCTAACGTAATTTTGTTGTGCTTGGAATGCGACAATGAGATGCTGATGCTGGGCTCTTCGGCCGATGGAGTAAACGTGCAGGTAGGAGAAACTAAAAACCCGTTCACACTGGAGACTTCTTACCGGGACAGTTTGAAGTCACCTGTTTGAACGGGCTTGGGGTTCTTTCGTTCATTTCTAATGATGTTTATTAGTACGATGCCAGCACTGGCACATACAGCCTGAGGGGAAATTCGTCTTTGCACGTGTACCAAGGTCTGCTTAACGATATCACCTACATCAACAGGTTTGTCGCATTGTGTACTTTTGCTTGGCTAACTGTAACATTACTGCAGTGCTATTGAGCCATTGAGGCCACTCAATCGTTCGGTTACAATCACTGTCTCAGACGGAACTTACAACACGACCATCGATTTAACGTGAAATCATTTCTCTCGTTAGCTCTGTCCTTTGTCAAGTTTGTTTTAGAATTGTGATCATCAATGTCAACGATCGTCCCGTGCTTCTTCTCAACGGGAAAAATGTGACACAACTCGTCTTCAGAGAAGGCGGTGACAGCGTTTTACTCGCTGACGGCATACGGGTTTCTGACGAAGACGTTGAAGATTACATAACGAGGTAAATAGAAGGTTGATAACCCAAGCTACTTGCATGTGTATCTTCTCTTCCGTTCGCAGCGCTACCATTCGAATTGACTACGGAATCAACGGTCTGGTGTATAGCGACTTCTTGGCAATGAACGAAACTTTGCTTCCTTCTGGACTTACGACAACTTTCTTGTACCCTACGATGGTAAAACACCACGTTGCTGCCGCCTATAATTTGGTTGCGATATTGTTCAACTCAGACTATCCGTGGCATGGGAACACCGGCGCACTACAGCATCGCTTTGTCGGCTATCAGCTTCTCGAATCTGAATTCCGCACCGGCTAACATTGATGCCTATCCGAGGTTAGTCAGTCGCTCAAAGCTTGTCATCTACATGTATAGCATTTCTGCTTTTTGCAGACTTGTTATTTTCACTGTGCGTGATCATCGACTAGCCAGCTATGAATTGCAAACTAATGTGAGTTTAGCTAGAGCGTATGCGAGTCATAGCTGAGGACCTAACGCTGACAGGTGTCCGTCATTGTTGTCAACGATCGTCCCGTCTTGCGCGTCGGCCAAGACGACGGGAACTACGCGCCCACGCAGGCTTTCCTCGAACGCGTCCGAGCCTTCACCGAAGACGATCCAGATCGCCTGGCCGGCTTTCCCTCGGACTTCGTTTTGAGAGACATTGACAGTCCCAACATTGCCAACGCGACAGTAGCATTCACCGGCGGCTTGGATACAAACGTGTTCGAAAATCTCACCGTTGACGAAACCGTATTGCATACAACCGGCATAACGATGAACATGACTTGGCACGGAGACCAAGATGTCACCTTGTTTTTCAGCGGACTTGCTCCCGATTCTGAATACAAGAAGGCAAGCTAGAGAAGTCAGACAAGAGATGGGTGTGACTTATACTTTTCTTAGGTTCTCGCAACGATAACCTATTTTAATTGGCGCGACGAACTATGTCCCGGCGTGAGAGTGATCAATACGACGGTGAACGACGATCAGGGTGCCATCAGCGACACGTTGACCATTTTCATGGACGTTCGAGAGAGAAACGATCCACCGGTGCTCGACCTGGGCGTCGGCTACGGCGTCCAAGACAACATTAACGTAACGGAAGGAATGAGCGATTTGAAACGCATTGCTACGACTCCTTATCGCGCTCGAATCAAAGACAAAGACTCGACGAATCTGACGAGAGGCACCGTGAAACTCAGGTATGATAAACTTTCTATCTTTTTATTGTACGTGCATATTGGATTTTTTCTTTCTGATTAAGGTCGTCACCGGATGGTTATCTGGATGAAAACGAGTATCTTGCTGTCGTTCAGGGTACAAAACTGGCTGATGGAATGAGCGTAAGCGCTACATGTCTACTCTGCGACGTCTTTATGATCTTTCTTTACCTTCAGGTGACTGCTGATGCTGATGGATACGGTCTCACTTTTGTTGGCATTGGAACTTACGAGGTACCAGTGCTTGCGTAATTAACTAGAGCAAGTACTGCAGCGGCTTTTCTTTCTAGGATTATATTAACGCTATCGCGAGCGTTGGCTACATTACTCTTGCTGACGAGCCTCGGGTCTTTATTGGCGATTCCTTGCGAAAGATCGATCGCTTTGTAAGTGGATATTGGAGAGTCGTCTTGCCTTTGAGTTATTTTCTCTCTGCAGGTTGAAGTTACCCTGTGGGACAATGGCTTCAATAGTACGAAGCCTAATGGAGCCAACCTCGGTCCGTCGCCCGGTTCGATTAGCGTGAAAATTCACATCGAGCTCATTAAGGATGACGTGAAGAACAGTACCAGTAATCAATATATATTATATCTTTGGTTTATTTGACTAAGGCGCATTGGTCTCCGGTTTAGGTCCTCCACCGGAGGCAACGTCGCCAGCTGAAGTTGACCCTACAACGGAGACAGGTATAGCGTGTTATATAAGATTTAGTGTTTGGCGTGGGCTCTATGTATAGCTACTAAGGTACTACCTCTTTTTAGGTTCTCTATCAAGTACTCAGGCAACGCCGACAAGTGACGGCTACACCGCCGAAACACCGACCAAGCCAGGTCTCGTACAATAGCTTGAGCATATCCTAACTTTTTTTTCACGTTTTCTTATAGAAAATGTCTCTTCTTTTGACGACACGGACTTTCCCCTGGTGATCGTCGTCTCAGTTAGTGTCTCCGTTCTCGTCGTCGTTCTCATCGTCATTGTCGCCGTCGCTTACGCCGTCACCTACTTTCGTCGCACGAAGGGAAGCTACTCGACATCGTCGGAGAATCGAATACAATTGCCGAACTATCGTCCGCCTATGATCGCCTTGTCGACGTTCAGTCCGACGCTCGAGCCACTCGACGAGTGGGAAATCGAGCGGAAGGACTTGCGACTGCTCGACGTGATGGGCGAGGGTTTCTTCGGCGTCGTGCTTCGAGGCGAAATGAATCACGGATCGGAGACGCCGCTCACGACGCAGGAACAACTCAATATGAGCACGAGACGAGATCCGTCAACGAGGCGTCAGAGCAGCAGCCTCGGACAGACCAGGACATTGGTCGCTTGTAAAATGCTCAAAGGTAAATTTGGGTTTTATAGCATTATTTGCAAGAAAAACGCTAATTAATTACGCTAATTAATTAATTATTTTTTAGACTAAATATATTACATTATTGTTTCTCGTTTGCAGAAAACGGGACGCAGGAGGATCAGCTGAAATTATTGGAGGAAATCAAGTTGATGAAACGCATCGGACGGCATGAGCACATAGTGAGCATGATCGGTTGCATAACGAGAAGCCATCCCGTGTGCCTGATCATTGAATACTGCTCGCACGGCGACCTACACAATTATCTCATAAAAGGAAGAGGCTATGTAAGAAGATTCTGCAGTGATGTACATACATGTATTCATATGCATTTGTACAGTGGTTGGAGAAACAAAAGCAATCGGTAGCGTGCGACAGCGAGGCACGTTTGCTCTTTGTGCAACGACGAGAATTTCAGTATTTTGTCTCTGTTTTTTTGCGTTAGGATTTCGTGCCCATGCCTGACGAAGTGAAGCAAGATGAAGTCGAATTCACCTCTCTTGATCTATTGTCGTTCGCTTGGCAAATTGCGTCGGGAATGGTGAGAGATAAATATGTATTTAATGCCATATGTCTATACTCGTGAGTCGTGACGTAGGAATATCTGTCGGGAAAGGATCTCGTTCACCGGGACTTGGCCTGCCGTAACGTTCTCGTCGTCGCCGACAAACAACTCAAAGTGTCCGACTTCGGCCTGGCGAGAGCCGTCCATCAGGACGGCATAGATCCGCAGAAGACGACGCGACGTCTTCCCCTGCGATGGATGTCCGTCGAAGCGATCACCGATCGCGTTTTCACTGAACAAAGCGACGTGTACGTATGAAAAGAGATTAATTAATTAAAGAAAGGGATCATCTTCTTTTATGACGTCATATTTTCTAGGTGGTCTTTTGGGGTCGTCATGTGGGAAATATGCACTCTAGGTGCGAGTGGAAGTTTTGTCAAGGGCGTGCGTGTGAATTTCTTTTTGTTTTGAATTATAGGCAGTTTACCCTATTCCGCCGTTTCAACGAAGGATCTTCCGTCTCATGTACTCGCCGGCGAACGTCTCGCACGTCCGGCCAATATCTCGGAAGAACTGTGAGCGGGTGCACCTTTGATTTCTTCTCCGATATAAATTTTTCTCTCTCCTTGCAAGGTACGACATGATGTCGAAATGTTGGTGCGCCGAACCCGAACGTCGTCCGGCGTTCAGCATTCTTTCCCAGGACCTGGGGAAAGTGCTCGAAGAAAAGGAGCCTTCAATGTACCTCCAACTCGATTTTAGCTCTTCCTGCGAGTCGTGGGATCTCAAATCGCCCGAGTCCGGAGAGATGAGCCAAGACGCTGCTGGTGGAGATGCAATCGTCTCCAGCGCCGCGACGATTAATAACGAAGTATCTGAATCACATGGCTCAAACGATGTCGACGACAAAAACGACGACGTCGACAACGACAAAAACGACGACAAGAACGACAAGAACGACAAGAACGACGATGACGACGACGACGACAATGGCGACTCCTAGCCTCCTTTCTACGCAAAATTTCATGGCTTCCGAGCTCGCTCGTGAACGGTTTAATTATTAATGAATTATTTAGAGGCACGATATTATACACAGACCGTATTGTTAACACGAGATTAATTTTTAAAGTCCTTACCTGTCACCGTTGTGGGTTGATTCAGCTTGTGACGTTGCAAAATTAATTAATTAAATATGTACTCATAGTTATGAGGCTCGTGCTCTGATACATGTAAATTCATTCTGTTTAGGTTCTTCATTGATAGATAACACGGGTGACGCCGACGAGTGACACCACCGCTGCCGCCACCGCATCCGTCGGTATTATGGTAACACGGGTGACGTACGCCGACAGGTGACGCCACCGCCGCCTCGTCCAGGTTTGTTGATTCTTGTTCCATTTGATTGCGGCTAACCAAATTTGCGGTCTTAGCTTCCTCGTCGTCTGTTCAACATTGAAAAATGTTTGCAACCCAGCTGCTTTTCAATTCTAAGCCGTTGGGAACTATCAAAAAGTTAGACCGCAAATGCTTCTATGCAGTCAACTATTTTCAGAATATCTTGTAGGCTTTACCTCTATAGATTTATTTCATGCAGATCAGCTTACCAATTAATACTCTCCTCCATCTTTTCGAAAATATTCAAGTCAAGAGACTCCCATTCCCATTGTTTATGACTTGATAACTAATGTCTAGTTTTGCAGCGACAGGCAACGGATGCGAGTTATCACAAGGATTCCTATTTTCACTTATGCTATATATGTTTAATGCCACATCAGTACTGATTTGATTTAGCAACTATTAATAACACAATACTTCCAAATACACAGACCATATTGTTAACACGAAATTAATTAATTTTTGAAATAATTACCTGTTCCCGTTGTGGGGGTCGATTCAGCTTGCATGTGCCTTTGCAAAAAAAATGATGACACGTGACCGCCGCTAGGACGACTTCGTTTACTAGAGAAAGACGATGGTAAGGTCGCCTGTTTCGAAGGAGGATGGTTTCTACGTAGCACTAGTTTAGTCTTCGTTGTGACAGGAACAAGCGGGTCCCTTTCTCGCCTCTCGTCGTCGTCTCGCTCGGCTCCTAGCTCCTGGCTTCGGTTTTCGTTCTCCTAGCGCTACTGTGCGTCGAACACTCGGGCATCTCGTTCGAGCGCGTTTAAGTGTAAGGCCCTAACTTGTGGCTATCTCTGATTAGCCTTTGTTCTATTAGAAGTGGATCCAGAGTGCTGAGCAAAATAAATTCACTGGACTTCGAAGATACCAGTAAGCACGATGGAAGAGGTAATGACGAGAAAAGAGATCGTAGAGCGGCTTGCGTTTACTTTTTCGCCATGATCAGACAGAAAGTGACAAGGTTTCACAAGAGAATGAAAAATGACGATCACCTCCCCCAATAAAAGGTTTTAGAAAAATTGCCTGCCAAGTTGAGCACCGTCGGAAATACGTCGAGCGTGCTCGCTAGAGCTTGCGACACGCCTCCCGGACGTATAACGGAAGGCCACCAGAATATGGTGGGCTCGCGCACTCCGCCTTCGTACGTAGTCCCTTTATACCGCACTTAAACGGACCCTGCTCGCCGCCTAGGACTAGGGAACCCAACGCCGGCCCGTTATCCGACGTGAATATGACTAGAGTTTGGTTTTGTATTCCTTCGTAATTAATTTAGTGTCATTAGTTATTTAATGCTTTTCTCGCCGACGTTTGATGTTTCTTTTATAGCTCTAGAACAATTTAATTAGAGCCAAGGCATTTAGCACGTATAAATGTAGCATGCTAGAATTGTTCGCGGCTAATCAAATTCGCCTCCTTAGCTTCCTCGTCGCCCGTCGGTCCAACAATGCTCTGTTCTTCTCCACAACGCTCCAGCTACTTTTCAATCGCTATTTGTCTAGCCGCCGCGACGGCTTTCGCCGTCTCGCCGACCGAATCCTTCAGCGAAGCCGTCGAAAACGCCGAAAACGAAACGCGGTGCTTTGGCTACTGCATACCGGAGTACAAGCACGTACGTTGAAGAAATCGGCGACCGTACGAACAGGCGATGACCGTTTTATTGTAGAATAGCCTAATGAAACGACGGGTGAGCGCACAAGGACGCGCAATCGATCGATGGATCGGTCGCGCCCCGTTACGTCACGACGGTTTTTTCTCTCTCTAAGTGCTTGAGTCTTTGCCAAAAGCCGCGAATCTTTCGCAACGAAAGTTTCTGTAGGGAAACGTGCGAGGTGAGACCTTTTAGTAGACTACCCGTGCCTTGGTAGAGAGAGAGCGCTGTACAGTACGCACAACTCCAGACCAGCGAGGACTTCGAGGGAGATTGCAAGGAATCGTGCCTGTTTCTCGGAACATTTCCGCAGAGTTAGCGTTAATAACCCCTTTCTTTCTTTCTTTACTATATGTATACTCTCCTTCAGATGCAAACGACGATTTTATCGTCATGAAGTTCGCCGAAGTGAACGGATCGTTTCTGCGTTGGGACAGCAACAACGATCACGCCTGGTTTACGCCGCTGTACGCCGTCGTCGGCGAGAGCGATTGGCATCCATTGTTTCCACTGCACGTAAGAAAAAAAACAGTTCATAATTAATCATATAATTAATCGAGGAGGATTTCTACTATCAGGGAAAGTATATTAATTTAGAGGAGCTACTGGACAACGGCTACCTGAGATGCAATACGAGTTATCTATTTCAAATCGGTCCGTTTCAGCGGAAGGGACCTAGAGGCAAATACGCGATGGCTAAGGATCCTTATAGAACAAGTGCTCAGTGATACTGAATTATTCTTTCACACATTACCCGCGTGTATATATATAGAGTGTTCGAAGACGTGGAATACGAGGTGTCATGCAAAGGAGGAGTGCATTCCCGATCAATGCCGAAACTTCTCCCATTCCGTTCGAGTTGATTTGATCCGCGACGACGTTTCGAATCGATCGTCGTGGGTCGAATGGGACGACGAAGATTGCTCGGACGTGCGAGCGCGCAAACGAATCGCGTGGAACGTCACGCGACAGATCAAGGGAAACGTTTGCTTGATGCTCCACGCGAAGGCAAAGTCGAATTGCTATCACTTTTTTGACCGATGGTATCCCCTACCCCAGGTATGCATAAAAATTAATTAATTAATTAATTAATTTGATTCACTGTGGTTTTACTTCTATTATAGGACGTTAACGAATTTTGGTTGGATGATCTGCTGCCTGGTTGTAAGATAACGGTGGAAGTGCGTAGGCGAAATAAACGTTTTTATATTTAATTACATTGATGTGTCCTGTTAGATGCACGCGTTGGTGGAGAACGAGACGTTCGTCTTCGACCGAAAAGACGACGTTTCCGTGACGTTTCACGTTCCGCGTAAAACCCCTATTTTCAATTATTTATTTAATTCGAATAAGTAAATGGCGTTCGTTTTTTTGCAGACTTAGGAAGCGATCGCTGCAACCGATTCGACTATTCGCTCAAGTTTCTCGAGAGTCAGGTGGACGGTCGCCTGGTTCCTCTCGCGATCAAATTCAAAATACGAAGAGACATGGTTCTCCGAATCAGTGCCTCCGACGGCTCTTTCAACGATACGAAAATGAGAACGACCGATAATCTCCATTGGTCCTGGCAGCCGCTCTGCGCTCGCATCAACGTGACGGTAGCTTTGCTGAAATTCAGCAAATCCCTTTTATACTTTCTTTTTTTTGCAGTTCTTTGTGAGACATCTGACCAAACGTTTGCTGTTGATAGATTGGAACGTGACGCACAGTACCTGTAATCTAACTGAATATTACATCTATTTGACTAAGCGCATTGCCTCCTGTTTAGGTCCTCCGACGTCGCAAGCTGAAACGAAGAAAGGTAATGTTTTGATATTTAGGTGTAATTGGTCATTGGTTCACATGGCATCAATAAGTGATTGAGCGTTAGCATGTATACCTCCTTCTAATTCGATGCCGGTTGTGACTAACACATACCCTTCGCGCTTCTGTACTCCCTGAATTTTCTCCCCGTTCATCCTTTTAGACGATACTGGCGACGCAGCGAGTTCCGACTTTCCTCTGGTTATCGTCGTCTCCGTTGGTGTCTCCGTTCTCGTCGTCGTTCTCATCGTCGTTTTCGCCGTCGTCTACGTCCGTCTCGAGAAGCGACGCTACTCAACGGCGGCAGAAAAACGAATGCAATTGCCCGACTATCGTCCGCCGATGGCCTTGCCCTTGTTCGATCCGACGTCCGAGCCGCCCGACGAGTGGGAAATCAGGCCCGAGGACTTGCGACTGCTCGACGTGATGGGCAAGGGTTTCTTCGGCGTCGTTCTTCGGGCCGAAGTGAGTCACCGAGCGGAGGCGCCGCTTATGACGCAGAAAAGGCTCAGCATGAAGTTGAGACGCGATCCGTCGATGAGGCGTCGGAGTAGCACGTCCCGAAAGATCAGGACATTGGTCGCTTGTAAAATGCTTAAAGGTGAGTTTTGTAGGTTTATGTAGCATTATTTGTAAGAAAAATCGTTAATTAAGGATTTAAAAATTAAAGTTTTTAGAATAATTATTAAATTATTTTCTCATTTACAGAAAAGGGGACGTACGAGGATCAGATGGAGCTATTGGAGGAAATCAAGTTGATGAAACGCATTGGGCAACACGAACATGTAGTGAGCATGATCGCTTGCATAACGAAAAGCCATCCCGTGTGCCTGATTGTCGAATACTGTTCCCACGGCGACCTAAGCAGTTATCTCAAGAAAGGAAGAGGCCATGTAAGAAGACTGTGCAGTGATATTGTGATATATGCTGTATGCGTATGTATGTAATGTATTTTTACAGTGCTTTTCGGAAAAACGAAAACAATCAATAGCGTGTGACCACGAGGCACGTTTGTTTAAGGAAGGGAGAAAATTTCAGTTCAATGTTGAGTTCTTCTTTTAGGATTATATATTACGTATGCGTCGACCTTCGCATTCTTATGCAGACATACGTGGCAAAGTGAACGAAGACGAACGCCATGTCAAATTCACCTCCCTTGATCTATTGTCGTTCGTTTGGCAAATTGCGTCGGGAATGGTGAGAGATAGACGAAGTCTAGATTTGATGTCTAATCTCATCTACCAGTATCTATAATCGTGACCGACGTGTCTCCTCTTAGGAATATCTGTCGGGAAAGGGTCTCGTTCACCGGGACTTGGCCTGCCGAAACGTGCTCGTCGTCGACGAAAAGCTACTCAAAGTGTCCGACTTCGGCCTGACGCGAGCCGTCCACCAGGACGGCATATATCCGCAGAAGACGACGCGACGTCTTCCCCTTCGATGGATGTCCGTCGAAGCCATCGCCGACCGCCTCTTCACCGAACAAAGCGACGTGTACGTACGAAAGGAGAATAAACAAAGGAGTATAATCTTTTTCATGACGTCTTTGTTTTTTCTAGATGGTCTTTTGGGGTCGTCATGTGGGAAATATGCACTCTAGGTGCGCTCGCTTGGTGAATTTTCTTAAATTCTATTTTGAATTACAGGTAGTTTTCCCTATTCCTCCGTTTCAACAAAGGATCTTCTGTCTCATCTACGCACGGGCGGGCGTCTAGAACGGCCGGACAATTGCTCGGAAGAACTGTGAGCGGTGCACCTTTGATTCCCTCTCTAGTATAAAATGTCCTCTCCTAGGTATGACATGATGTCAAAATGTTGGTGCACCGAGCCGGAGAGTCGTCCGGCGTTCAGCCTTCTTGCCAAGAACCTGGGAAAACTGCTCGAAGAAGAGCAGCCGACGAGGTACCTCCAGCTCGATTTTAGCTCTTCCTGCAAGATGTGGGATCTTGAATTGGCCGGAACCGAGTTGGGCGAGATGGAGGCAGACGCTGGAAAAGATGCAATCGTCTCCGGCGCTGCGACGATTATGATGCAGGAAGTACCTGGCTCAAACGACGACGCTGACGATTCCTAGTCTCCTTCTTTTCTATATATTACTTTACAGAACTCGATAGCGACCTCGCTCGTGAAACAGGTTTTTGAAGCCGCGATATTATAAACTTTTAGACGGAGAGTTTCATTTCTTACGATTCGAAGAGGGCGACGACATGAGGTTAGTCACTGGACGGTTTTGTGATGGCTATATTTTGGACGGATTCATTAATTTTTTTTTTTAGTAGAGGCGTAGGAGTAACAGGTTTCTCATATGCAGTAATTCAGCTCAAGCGGGAGGATCAATGATCATTTGAAAACGCAAGTCCAATGAGAATGTCAATAACGAACAGGTTTTATGTAAGAGTCATTACACAAAAGATATATTCGTGTGTTATCAGTCAACTGACTTCAAAGATCATCGAACGCAACGTATTTCACTTCGTCGACTCTTTTCATTGCCGTTTTGATGTGCTGGCAGAGCGAGCGGCCACTCAATCTATGCTCAAACTGAGACAGTTCAATTGGTCAAAGAGCGCCTTCGGCTCGCGCGAACGCGACGAACATGGGTCTCGTACGGTCGACGAGATCCTGACAACGAACGACGACGGTATTGAGGTCCCGTGAGATGGCCTCGAGCTCGTCGATAGCGTCGCGTAAGCGCTCAAACTTCTTTCCAAGAGAAACGAAGAGGTCGTCGAGCCTTTTCAGCTGTTCCGCAGCGAGAACGTGCGCGCCGGCAACGACGAGTGCCGTCGCGACGCCGACAATCAGCCCGTTGCCGAAAGACAGCGCTCCCAGTGCAGATAGAAGCACCGCCCCCATGGCAAGCAGCATCCAACGCTTTCCGACATTTTTCTCAAGTTCCCGATCAACGTCGTTCCTAATTTGAACTTTTCAGGAAGAAATTTAATCTTAGAAACCTCTGTCAACAACTCGACAATATCGAGAACGAGATTCCAGTACAGATTGAGCAGTACGATCACTACGAAACCGACGAGAAGATATCTGACGATTGTCTGCTCCATATAGCCGCGACGGTAGTCGAAATTAGCGCTAGAAAATCTGCAATAGAGATGCCCGGAGATTGGCCGCCTTGAAAGCCGAAGAAGGACTTGACGTGAAAGAGAATTTGGTTGATCATTTTCTACGTCACGTGACACGTGACCTCCGCGACTTCGTTACTAGAGAAAGACGAGGGTAAGGACGCCTGTTTCGAAGGAGGATGGCTTCTACGTAGCACTAGTTTAGTCTTCTTTGTGACAGGAACAAGCGGGTCCCTTTCTCGCCTCTCGTCGTCTAGCTCGGCTCCTGGCTTTGCTTTTCGTTCTCCTAGCGCTGCTGTGCGTCGAACACGGACACTCGGGCATCTCGTGCGAGCGCGTTTAAGTGTAAGGCCCTAACTTGTGTCTATCTCTGATTAGCCTTAGAAGTGGAGGCAGGCATGAGAGTCAGTGCTTCGCAGATTGTGCATTAGAAAATAAAAAAATCACTGGACTTCGAGAAAAGAGATCGTGGAGCGACATGCGTTTACTTTTTCGCCAGAAAGTGACAAGGTTTTACAGCCAGAGAATGAAAAATAACAAAGGTTTTAGAAAATTTCGAAATAATTTCTACTGTTCTTGCATTTGCAGCAGGATGGTCTCGGCCGTGCACGAAAGACTGCAACACGGAAAATTATTGGGATCGTGTCCGTGAGCGCCGATTTGCGGCGGACCGAACGTCATCGTCTCGTTGTGCCGCCTCACTAAACTGACAATCTTCTCGAGATCTTCGTCGTACGGAGATTGCGACGTCGTCAACGGATGCCTTTCCTTCGGATCCGCATTCACGTTGAACAGCAGGGGAGGATCGTGATAGGCGAGCTTCGTCTCGCTCCAGCAATCCGAGTCCGTATAGGTCGACTTGCAGTGACTCCCCATAGTCCAAAAGTGAGCCTTATAGGGTCCACTACGAGCGGCCATCAGATATTTCCCACTGTAATCGAGGACTCTCCTTCGATTTCTCCGTTAGTAGGTCAGTTATGTCATAGCCGTCTAGTATAACCGATTTTATTGCCTGCCAAGTTGAGCACCGTCGGAAAGCTCGCTAGAGCTTGCGACACGCCTCCCGGACGTATAACGGAAGGCCACCAGAATATGACGGGCTCGCGCACTCCGCCTTCGTACGTAGTCTCTTTATACCGCACTTAAACGGACCCTGCTCGCCGCCTAGGACTAGGGAACCCAACGCCGGTCCGTAATATGACCAGAGTTCGATTTTGTATTCCTTCGTAATTAATTTAGTGTGATTAGTTATTTGATGCTTTTCTCGCCGACGTTTGACGTTCCTTTTATAGCTCTAGAACAATTTAATTAGAGCCAAGACATTTATCATGTATAAATGTAGCACGCTAATATTGTTCGTGGCTAATCAAATTTGCCCCCTTAGCTTCCTCGTCGTCCGTCGGTCCAACAATGCTCTGTGCTTCTCCACAACGCTCCAGCTACTTTTCGATCGCTATTTGTCTAGCCGCCGCGACGGCTTTCGCCGTCTCGCCGACCGAATCCTTCAGCGAAGCCGTCGAAAACGCCGAAAACGAAACGCGTTGCTTCGGCCACTGCATAACGAAGTACAAGGACGTACGTCGAAGAATCCGCGATCGTACGAACAGGCGATGACTGTTTTATTGTAGGAATCCAAAAGCCTAATGAAGCGACAGGTGAGCGCGACAGGGACGCCGCGATCGATCAATTGCGCCCCGTTTACAGTAGACGTCTCTCTCTAAGTGCTCGAGTCTTTGCCAAAAGCCGCGAATCTTTCGCAACGAAAGTTTCTGTAGGGAAACGTGCAAGGTGAAACCTTTTAGTAGACCCCCCCGTGCCTTGGTAGAGAGAGCGCTGTACAGTACCCACAACTACAGACCAGCGAGGACTTCGAGGGAGATTGCAAGGAATCGTGCCGGTTTCTCGGAACACTTCCGCAGAGTTAGCGTTACTAACCCCTTTCTTTCTATACTACTAAGAGCACAAGTGCAAATTTCTAAACGCTACTTCGACCGCACGAAGCGCTTTTGCACCGCGTCGCCGCACGAGCACAATTTTCGAGGTCCGGCGGAGTGGTAACGCCGGTCGCTTTGTCGCGGCGCCCCGATCGGGGGATCGCGGTTGTCGCGGAGTGCGGATCGGGGAGTTGCTGGTGCGGCTCCTGCGCGCCTTTTTTTGGGTCGAACTCGCGTTCGCTTTTCGCGTGTGCGTTTGGCGCGTAGACCGCTCGCTTTCGCTCGCGATAGTCGTTTGCGCGAGATTCGCGAGCGATCTGTGGCGTAATTAGATTTCGCTCGCAGAGGGTGTAGCCGGTTTACGCCCTCTTTTGCTTTCGCCTTTCCGCGCAACTGACCGTCGATTAGACAGTTACCATTTGCGAAGATGTATTTTCTCATTCGGTTTTTCGCGCAAAGGACGCTGTCGAGGACGTTTTCACGCCGTTTTGCGCGTTTTGCGGTTCGAGGGCCGCAGGGGCAACTTCCGGGACGCGTCATCGGGGAAGACCATTGGTCAAATGACGATCACATGATTGCTGCTCGGTCTCTCATTGGCTTGCCACGCTGAGCCAATTTAGTTGCCTCGCGCACCCCCCCTTCTCGCGACACTTTCCGCAATCGGTCCTCTGCTCGCGCTGTTCGCTCTGTTTCCTTTGCGATTACTTCGAATTGCTCTTCGCATCCTTTTGCGACTCTCATTGGCTTCGCGCGGTGAGCCGATTTTGTTGCCTCGCGCGCACCGATCTGATCGACAGTTTTCGCAGCCGTCCTTTGTTGTTTCGCCGCCCGCTGCGTTGCGTTTGCGGCGTTCACGAATTGCTCTTCGTTTTCTTTTGCGAAGCGACGGTGAGTTTGCGGCGCTGCTTCGCGACAATTTCGTTCGAACTCTTGATCGATAGAGCTCTCATTGCCTCTTTTTGTTTATCGCTGTTTTGCGAATCGCTTCTGATGTAAGTCGATCGTTACTGCTGCGTTCGCCGTATATAGCTGATTCTTTTGCCAGCTACTGCTTCTCTTTTCGTCAGTTGATGAGGACGAACAGTTTGTTTCTTCTTTTTGTCTTTTACGCCAACGTATCGGTGAGCCCAACGACAGCCACTCGTAGTTGCTGTATCTAGAATTTTTGTTAGATCTCTGCGTCGACATTTTTTCAAGTCATGTCGGCACAACACTCCCCTACGAAGTCGTCGCCGCGAAAGAGGCCGCGCCCGCAAGAATTCGATACTCTGTCTGATATCTTCCCACAGCAAAGTGGTAAGCTACATCGTCTATTGCGATATACACGTATGTATTCTCCTTTTTAGGATATAAGGCGAGCGTTCACGGAGTAATCGAAGTTTTCTCGGGTCTCGAAGATTCACCGGGCAAAAAATTTTTTGACGGTTATTTGGGAGACGAGTCGGGTCGAAAGCGGTTTGTCGGCTTCAGCCCCAAAAAAGCCGAAAAGATTCGCGATCTTGCGCAGAACGGTCGCCCAGTCAACTTTTCGAACGCCGTTGTTCAACCGTCACGTTCCGGAGACGACATGGAAGTCATGATAACAGATGGAACCGCCGTCTGGAGATCGCCTCGCGTCTTTTCGAACCAGACATCATTATCGATTGCCGCCAAGGATGCCGGACCGCAAAAGATTGTTCTCAGCGAGCTCGACGGACTTCTACCATACACGAAAGTCTCTTTTTCCGCCGGCGTCGTCAACGTCCAATCTCCTACAGCTACGATGTCTGGAACACCCGTTCAAACGATTACGGTCGAGGACCCCACGGGAAAAGCCACTGTGAATCTGTGGGCGATCCACGTCAACACGGTCGAAATCGGACAGTGCTACGACTTCAGCGGTCTCATGGTAAAAGAGTTCGGCGGAGAAAACACGTTGACAACTCCGAAACACAACGCTCGCATTGAGCGCTCGAAAACCCCTGTCGAGGGAGTCCGCTTTTCCTACAAGAAGCCTGTTTCGGCTGCTGCAACAGTCGAGGGAGCAACGGTCGCCAGCGTCACAGATTTTTCGTCCCAATATGTCTGCGGGGATTGCCTGAACGGGCACATGACGGAATTGAGGGATGTGAAAGGTATCGGTCGATGCAACGCCTGTCCGACCGTCTCATCGTTAGCATCTTGCAAGCGCCGCGTCTCGGCTATTCTCAGCATAAACGTCAACTCATTCAGGCTGCGTCTTCACGCAGAAGGCGACGCTTTGCGGAAGATGGCAAATACCGAATCCGAAGACGACGTGACACCGGTGAAACTGATCGATGCGAAACAGTTCACATTGACATACAACAATCAGTCAATGGTAAGACGATGTTTCTCATTTCATGCATTGCTGTAAGGCATTTTTAGACCGTTCTGAACGTTGTTCGCAATCCCGACGTCGAGATGCGATCACTGGAAAATCCTAAGCCGACTTCACCGAATCGTCCGAATCCTTCTCCGAATCCTGCAAATCCTTTGTCTGCGGCTGCTTTGCCGATATCGTCCAGCGTTGAAGACAACTATTTGCCCGCTCTTGAAGAAGCGCTCAACGTTAGCGAAGGCGAAGGCGACGACGTGTGACTTTTCGATAACCGTATAGTGTAATTGAGCTCGAGAGGCGCGTGACCGTAGTTTATGCTTTTTGCATGAGTAATTTCCGCGACCTCTTACGTGCAAGAGAAATTAAAGATGTGCATCAAATTTTTGCCTTGTGCCTAAAACACGATGCCCCGTCAGTCACGTGATAGCGCCGCCATCTTGATCGCTTCTCCCGATATCTTCACGCTGCTTCCGAAAAGAATCGTATCCACCGAATCACATCGAAGAAAGCCTTACCTTTTTTTCGACATCTCCATTCGTTCGTTTTGCGCTGATCTCGAGCCTGCCGTCGTCATTCGGAACGTTTTCTCTACGAAACACTCGGCTCTCTGCGTTCGTTCGCCTTCTCCTGCAAACTCGCTCTTCAGCACGCCTTTCGTGTCGTCTGAGCAAGCAAATCGACTCGATTCTCGAGCGACATCGCCTTCAACGACGAATAGTCTCATTTCGAAGTTCGTTTTTTTCTGATTTCTTTTCTGATCATAATTCCCCCGTTTCTCTTAGTTTTGTTGCCCTGTTACTGGGTCACGATTACCAATATCACGATTTCGAGAGTATCACGAAGTCAAGAAAATCTTCATGCCGCGGAAGCGAAAATATTCTTCAGAACCGCGCTCCGCTAAAAGGCGCCGTGCCTCCCACCACGCCTCCAGCATCGTTCCAACGCCTGCGGAGGACTCTCCACCGTCCACGTCTGCCACAATACACGAATATTCTCCACCCCTTTCCTCTCCAAGTTGCACTCCACCCTCTTCAAGTTCCTCTCACGCACCCCTTTGTCCGCCTATTCTACACGCGGAGCCTTCTTCTGAGGCGGCAGCTCCCTCTCACTCTCCCCCAAACCATGATACTCTCTCGCGCCCCTTGCCCCGACGACGTGTTCAAGAGCGAGCATCTCGCATCCAGTCAGCGAGAGGGAGCGCTTCTTCACACCAACGACGCAACCGCCGAACTTTCTCATTTTCCAAAGCGGCTTTCGCTTACGACCCCGCCCTTTCGTTTGACTTCGGAAACATAGGTGGCATGGACTACGCTTGCGAGCACTGCGGTGCCAAAAAATGGCTTCGCGAACCGCCATCCATGTGCTGTTCTAACGGAAAAGTCATTTTGCAACCACTTCCTCAACCACCGATTCTTCTGAAACGCCTTCTGTGCAATACTGATCCCCAATCTATCCGCTTTCGCTCTCATACTCGCGCGTACAATTCTTGCTTTCAGATGACTTCTTTTGGAGCGAAAAACATCGTTCGCTATCCCGGATACATGCCTACTTTTAAAATACAAGGACAGGTGTATCATTCAGTAGGTTCAGTCACGCCACCCTCTCATCAACAACCCTGCTTCCTGCAAATTTACTTCATAGAGAATTATGAGCAACAGGCTCTCCGACGAGTGGCCGTTCAGTCCGACGCCGTTCGACATATCATCGATCGCACTCTGTTAGCGCAGTTACAGAGCATGCTGCACATTGTAAATCCTTACATACGTGATTTCAAAACCGCGTTCGAAAAGGGGCTTATTAACGATAGCCATAAGATTGTCATTCGTGCTGACAAACGTCCCCCTGGTCAACATCCGCGAAGATACAACGCCCCCAGCTGCTCCGAAATTGCCGCGTTACTAATCAATGAGAACGCGGGTCACAGAGACATTGTACTTCATGCTAAAGATGACAAAATCCATCGTGTCTCAGAAACAAACAGAGCATACGACTCCTGGCAATATCCTCTTTTGTTCCCTCGCGGAGAGGACGGTTACCACCTTGAAACGTATTTGTCCAATCCTCAAACAAAGCGCCCGACGTCGAAGAAAATGAGCCCACTTCAATTCTACGCTTATCGACTAATGCAAAGAGAGAACGAGTTCAACATTCTTCACCGAAGCGGACCGCTTTCCCACCAGTTCATTGTTGACGCATACGCTAAAATCGAGTCCGAGAGACTCAGTTTTATTCGTTACAGTCAAGATACCCTACGCGTCGACAAGTACTCTCGACTTCGTGATACGGTTCACCGAGCAGACGATGTTGAAAGCATAGGACGCACTGTCGTACTCCCATCCACCTTTACCGGTTCTCCTAGATACATGCACGAACGCTTTCAGGATACGATGACTTACGTCAGAAAATTTGGAGCTCCTGACCTCTTCACTACCATGACATGCAATCCTCGATGCTCCGAAATTGAAAATGAACTTTTTGAAGGCCAATCTCCCGCCGACCGCCAAGACATCACAGCACGCGTATTCAAGCAAAAAGTCGAAAAACTCATGGACTTGATGGATCACAAAGAAATCTTCGGCAAAGTCCGTTGCCACGCTTATGCCATAGAGTGGCAAAAACGGGGCTTGCCTCATATACACTTGCTAACTTGGCTGTACGAAAAAGTTCGACCCGATGATATTGACAAAGTCATTTCAGCTGAACTACCCGATCCCGAAGCCGACCCCATCCTCTATGAACTGGTAAAAAAGCACATGGTCCACGGACCATGTGGCGAACGGAACATGTCTTCCCCGTGCATGGAAAACGGCAGGTGCACAAAAAAGTATCCAAGAGACTTTGCCTCCGAAACCCAGACGGGAGAAAACGGTTATCCTCTTTACAGACGTCGTTCTCCCGATCAAGGAGGTAACACCGCAGAACTAAGTCCGGGACGCACCGTCGACAACCGATGGATTGTTCCCTACAACCCCTTTCTTCTTCGCACATTCAAATGCCACATCAACGTCGAAATCTCCAATTCCGTCAAAAGCGTCAAATACATCTGCAAATATGTACATAAAGGACAAGATATGGCAGTCTTTGGCGTGCGACCGCAAGACACAAACGACGAAATTACCTGTTTCCAAGCAGCCAGGTACATCAGCACAAACGAAGCTGTCTGGAGAATATGCGCATTTCCCATTCACCATCACCACCCCGCTGTCCAAAAGCTGCACGTCCACTTAGAAAATGGCCAAAGGGTGACCTTTAATGCCGAAAATGCCGCTGATCAAGCAGAGCAACCTCCCAAAACCACTCTCACAGAATTCTTCGCGCTCTGCCAAAAGGACGCCTTTGCACGAACACTTCTATACGTGGATGTACCCAAATACTACACGTGGCAAAGCAAATCATGGCGCCGCCGGCAACGAGGACAGTGCGTCGAAGGATATCCGCTAATTTATGAATCCGACTGCCTCGGGCGAGTCTACACCGTTCATCCGAACGACACCGAATGCTACCACTTACGCCTTCTTCTCCACACTGTCCGAGGTCCGACCAGCTTCGAAGCATTGCGCACCTTCAATGAAACGGTGTATCCTACCTACCAAGAAGCCTGCAAGCACAGAGGACTCTTGGAAAGCGACGATCACTGGCACAATGCACTTACCGAAGCCGCAGTTTCCCAAATGCCACGAAATCTTCGTGACATGTTTGCCATCATGCTTCACATGTGCTCTGTCGCCGATCCTCCTGCATTGTGGGAAGCCCACAAAGAACCCATGTCAGAGGATTTTCTGCATCGCCGACGACAACTGTTATCTCAAAACGACTTGCCTTTCTCCGACATCCTTTTCAACCAAGCGTTAATATACATTGAAGACAAGCTCCTATCGTTTCCTAGCGGAAAGCCACTTTCTCACTACGGCATACAATCTCCCGACCGAAGTTCTCAAGGCATAGCAGATAACACTCCGCAAGAAATATTAGCAGAACTGTCGTATAACCTTCGCGAAATGAACCACATTATTGAGACCAGGACCCCGACTCTTAGCCCCGACCAACACGAAGCCTACGATGCCATTTGCTCCAATATCACAGAAACCGATCAGCCTTTGACGGGCCGAATCATATTTCTTGACGCGCCAGGGGGAACGGGAAAAACCTACCTTCTTAATCTTCTTCTCGCAAAAGTTCGAGCCTCGGGACAAATTGCACTTGCAGTGGCCTCTTCCGGAATTGCCGCCACTCTCCTTCAGGGGGGTAAAACGGCTCACTCTACTTTCAAATTACCACTAGACCTCTCCAAGGAAGACCACCCCTCCTGCAACATCGAAAGAGGCACAGTTAAAGCTCGACTTCTTCAACGCACTAAACTGATTGTCTGGGACGAATGCACTATGACCCATAGGCGCGCTCTTGAAGCTCTTGATCGCACGCTCCGAGACATTCGGCAAAACGACACTTTGATGGGCGGCCTCACTCTTCTCTTAGCAGGCGACTTTCGTCAAACCCTCCCAATCGTGCCTAGAGGTACGCGTCTTGACCAATTACAGGCGTCTCTGAAAGCATCTAGAACACTCTGGCCAACCGTAAGAACCTTGCATCTCCGCACAAATATGAGAGTGCACCTCGAAAATGACGTTCTCGCAGGCCAATACGCCGACCTCCTTCTTCGAATAGGAAACGGTGAAATCCCAACAGACGAATGCAACTTTCTCGAAATTCCGTACGGAAATCCTATTTACTCTCCCGAACAACTTGAAAACGCCGTTTTTCCCGACCTCGCCGCTAATTTCACCGACCAAAGCTGGCTATCGAAACGAGCAATTCTTGCACCTACAAACGATGCAATTGCGACAATTAACGACTCTCTACTTGACCAAATACCAACCGAACTTAAAGAATACCCCTCGATGGACACTCCAGTTGACGATGACGGAGCAGTACTTTTTCCCACAGAACTTCTTAATTCCCTTGACCCCCCTGGTTTTCCTCCGCATATACTACGTCTAAAGAAAGGTGTTCCCGTTATCCTTCTACGTAATCTCGATGCCCCTAAACTTTGCAACGGCACCAAGCTAATCATCCATGAACTTAGACACAATGTCATTGAGGCCATTATCGCCCTTGGCCAGCACCAAGGACAACACGTCTTCATTTTTCGCATACCTCTCATTCCCACTGACACCACAATACCCTTTAGACGACTGCAATTTCCTATTAGACTATCCTTTGCCATGACAATCAACAAAGCTCAAGGTCAAACTTTAGACATCGTAGGACTATCACTCCTAACTCACTGCTTTTCCCACGGACAATTCTATGTCGCCTGTTCCCGTGTCCATTCTCCTCACAATCTTTACGTCCTAACTCACGACAACAAAACAAAGAATATTGTATACCACGAAATCTTTCACTGAATTCCTCCGACCTCTGTCACATTACAACTTATACGTCACCAGAAATACCCGGCGTAGCCGGGTATTAGACAGCTAGTCTTTACTATAAGTATACTCTCCTTCAGATCGAAACGACGATTTTATCGTCATGAAAGTCGCAGAAGTGAACGGATCGTTTCTGCGTTGGGACAGCAACAACGATCACGCCTGGTACACGCCGCTGTACGCCGTCGTCGGCGAGAGCGATTGGCATCCACTGTTTCCACTGCACGTAAGAAAAAAACAGTTCATGATTAATCGTATAATTAATTAATCGAGGAGGATTTCTACTATCAGGGAAAGTATATTAATTTAGACGAGCTACTGGACAACGGCTACCTGAGATGCAATACGAATTATCTGTTTCAAATCGGTCCGTTTCAGCGGACGGGACCTAGAGGCAAATACGCGATGACAACGGATCCCTATAGAACAAGTGCTCATACCTAAAGAGAAGTCTTCCCTGTGCTCTTTGACCCGCGCGTGTGTAGACTGTTCGAAGACGTGGAACACGAGGTGTCATGCAATGGAGGAGTGCATTCCCAATAGATGCCGAAACTTCTCCCATTCCGTTCGAGTCGATTTGATTGACGACGACGTTTCGAGTCGATTGTCGTTCGAATGGGACGACGACGATTGCTCGGACGCGCGAGCGCGCCGACGAATCGCGTGGAGCGCCGCGAGACCGATCGAGGGAAACGTTTGCTGGATGCTCCACGCGAAGGCGAAGTCGAATTGCTATCACTTTTCAGACCGATGGTATCCCCTACCTCAGGTATGCAAAAATTAATTAATATTTTTAATTAATTAAATAATATTGTTATTTTACTTCTGTTATAGGACGTTAACGAATTTTGGCTTGATGATCTGCTGCCTGGTTGTAAGATAACGGTGGAAGTGCGTAGGCTAATTAATGGTTTTTTTCTTTATTTGATATGTCCTATTAGATGCACGCGTTGGTGGAGAACGAGACGTTTGTCATCGATCGAAAAGACAATGCTTCCGTGACGTTTCACGTTCCGCGTAAAACCCTATTATCGATTATTTAATTAATTCGAATAAGTAAATGGCGTTTTCTTGCAGACATAGCTCGCTGCAACCGATTCGACTATTCGCTCAAGTTTCTCGAGAGTCAGATGGACAGTCGCCTGGTCCCTCTCGCGATCAAATTCAAAATACGAAGAGACATGGTTCTCCAAATCAGTGCCTCCGACGGCTCGTTCAGCGAGACGACATTGAGAACGACCGAGAATCTCCATTGGTCCTCGCAGCCGCTCTGCGCTCGCATCAACGTGACGGTAGCTTTGCTGAAATTCAGCAAAGCCCTTTGATACATTCTTTTTTTTGCAGTTCTTTGTGAGAGATCCGACCAAACGTTTGCTGTTGATCGATACGATCGTGAAGCACAGTACCTGTAATTAGTTAATAGTACATCTTTGGTTTATTTGGCTAAGCGCATTGCCTCCTGTTTAGGTCCTCCGACGTCGCAAGCTGAAATCAATCGTACGACGGAGAAAGGTGATGTTTTGATATTTAGGTGTTAGAAGAATAGTGCTGATAGTGTAAGGCACTGCCTCTGTTTAGGTTCTCCGTCGAGAGCTCAGGCGACGCCGACAAGCGACAGCTACACCGCAACTACTACCGTCACCGCCACCACTACTACCGCCACCACTACCGCCACCACAGGTCTTGTATAGCTTGCATGTTGATCATTGTTTCACATGGCATCAATAAGCGATTAATCATTAGCATGTATACCTTCTAATTCGATGCCGGTTGTGAAGCTTCTGTACTCCCTGACTTTTCCCCCTCGTTTATAAAGCTTTTTTAGACGATCTTGGAGCTTCTGACGACGTAGCAAGTTACGACTTTCCTCTGGTGATCGTCGTCTCCGTTGGTGTCTCCGTTCTCGTCGTCGTTCTCATCGTCGTTTTCGCCGTCGTCTACGTTCGCCGCGAGAAGCGACGCTACTCGACGTCGGCAGGCAAACGAATGCAATTGCCCAACTATCGTCCGCCGATGGCCTTGCCCTTGTTCGATCCGACGCCCGAGCCGCCCGACGAGTGGGAAATCAGGCCCGAGGACTTGCGACTGCTCGACGTGATGGGCGAGGGTTTCTTCGGCGTCGTGCTTCGAGCCGAGGTGAGTCATCGAGCGGAGACGCCGCTTATGACGCAGAAAAGGCTCAGCATGAACTTGAGACGCGATCCGTCGATGAGGCGTCGGAGTAGCACGTCCCGAAAGATCAGGACATTGGTCGCTTGTAAAATGCTCAAAGGTAAGTTTTGTGGGTTTACCGTATGTAGCATTATTTGTGGGAAAAATCGTTAATTAAGTATTTAATTAATTAAATTTTTTAGAATAATTATTTAATTATTTTTGTCGTTTGCAGAAAAGGGGACGTACGAAGATCAGATGGAGCTATTGGAGGAAATCAAGTTAATGAAACGCATTGGGCAACATGAACACATAGTGAGCATGATCGCTTGCATAACGAGAAGCCATCCCGTGTGTCTGATCGTCGAATACTGTTCACACGGCGACCTACACAGTTATCTCAAGAAAGGAAGAGGCTATGTAAGAAGAGTCAGCAGTGATATTGCGATATGTGCATGTATGTATTATTGCAGTGGTTTTCGGAAGAACGAAAGCAATCGCTAGCGTGTGACAACGAGGTATGCACGTGTGTTCAACGAAGGACATTTCAGTTTGTGTCTAGGGTTACGTGCCCATGCATCGGCCATCGCATCCTTATGCAAACGTGTCTGGAAAGTTGAACGAACGCCACGTCAAACTCGCCTCTCTTGATCTATTGTCGTTCGCTTGGCAAATTGCCTCAGGAATGGTAAGAGATAACGAAGTCGAGAATAAATGTTATTGCGTCTCCTCTTAGGAATATCTGTCAGGGAAGGGTCTCGTTCACCGGGACTTGGCCTGCCGTAACGTTCTCGTCGTCGACGACAGGCTACTCAAAGTGTCCGACTTCGGCCTGACGAGAGCCGTTCACCAGGACGGCATATATCCGCAGAAGACGACGCGACGTCTTCCCCTTCGATGGATGTCTATTGAAGCGATCTCCGACCGCGTTTTTACCGAACAAAGCGACGTGTAGGAAAAAAATACACGGAGGTACAGTATCATCTTGCTATGTGACGTCGTTTTTTTCTAGATGGTCTTTTGGGGTCGTCATGTGGGAAATATGCACTCTAGGTGTGAGAATAGAAGTTTCTTCGACTGCTCTTCTTTGATTATTTGAGTTATTATATAGGCAGTTTTCCGTATTCCGCCGTTTCGACGAAGGATCTTCTGTCTCATCTACGCGCGGGAGAGCGTCTAGCGCGTCCAGACAATTGCTCAGAAAAACTGTGAGCGCGGTTTGATTCCCTCTCCGATATAATCCCGTTCTCTCCAAGGTATGGCATGATGTCGGAATGTTGGTGCGCCGAACCCGAACGTCGTCCGGCGTTCAGCGCTCTTGCCGAAGACCTGGGGAAAGTGCTCGAAGAGAAACAGCCGACGATGTACCTCCAGCTCGATTTTAGCTCTTCCTGCGAGTTGTGGGATCTCAAATCGCCCGAGTCGGGAGAGATGAGCCCAGACGCTGGTGGAGAGGCAATCGTCTCCAGCGCTGTGACTATTAAGGAAGTACATGTACCTGAATCGGATGGCTCGAACAACGACGACGACTCCTAGTCTCCTTTCTATATGACGCGCGTTCTACATGGCGGTGTGACGTAGATAGCGAAAGTTTGCTCGCACCCCGATCTGACCTCGCTCGTGAACGGTTTGAGTTTTAGACCGAGGCTCCCATCCCCATTGTTTATGAATTGATAGCTAATGTCTAGTTTTGCAACGACAGGCAACTGATTTAAAAACAGGCGAGTTAGCACGAGGATTCGTATTCTCATATATGCTGTGTATGTTTATCAGAGGACCAATGCTCTGAAAGGAATCCAGCGAATGCCACATCAGTACTGGTTTGATTTAGCAACTATTAATAACACAATACTTCTAATTACATAGTCCGGCGAGGTCAGCTTTATTTTATACGCACACGTTTACCTAACACTTTTTGATTAGATAGCGTGGTACTAGGGGCAGTCCGCCAAAAAAGGTAATGCTGCTGTTGCGTAAGACCTGTTTGTGTTTGGATCAAATCTCAGAGCTGCACTGGTGCACAGAGCAGCCGGTTTTTTTGCTCTTTGAAAAATCAGAAAACGGCAAGGCTCCACAGCAAGAATGAAAAGAACAATAAGCAACAAAAAGTGAAACGGTGAAACGTTCTAATTTTAGAAGACTTCGAAATAATTTCTACTGTTCTTGCATTTGCAGCAGGAAGGTCTCGGCGTGCACGACGGACTGCAACAGGGAAAATTATTGGGATCGTGACCGTGAGCAGCTATCTGTGGCGGCCCGAACGTCATCGTCTCATTGTGCCGCTTAACCAAACTGACAATTTTCTCGAGCTCTTCGGCGTACGGAGACTGTGACGTCGTCAACGGATGCCTTTCCTTCGGATCCGCATTCACGTTGAACAGCAGGGGAGGATCGCGATAGGCGAGCTTCGTCTCGCTCCAGCAATCCGAGTCCGTATAAGTCGACTTGCAGTGACTCCCCATAGTCCAAAAGTGAGCCTTATAGGGTCCACTACGAGCGGCCATCAGATATTTCCCACTGTAATAGAACATTTCCTGACGAGGACTCTCCTTCGATTTCCCCGTTAATAGATCAGTTATGTCGTAGCCGTCTAGTATAACCGATTTATTGGGAGTTACGCCTGCCAAGTTGAGCACCGTCGGAAATACGTCGAGCGTGCTCGCTAGAGCTTGCGACACGCCTCCCGGACGTATAACGGAAGGCCACCAGAATATGGCCGGCTCGCGCACTCCGCCTTCGTACGTAGTCCCTTTACCGCATTTAAACGGACCCTGCTCGCCGCCTAGGACTAGGGAACCCAATGCCGGTCCGTTATCCGACGTAAATATGACTAGAGTTTGATTTTGTATTCCTTCGTCGATCAGGTGATCGAGTATTTCGCCGATGCTCCAATCGAGCTCGGCTAGAGCGTCTCCGTAGATTCCGCGTCGAGTCGTGTTTTGAAAAGCGGCCGATGCCCACTGGGGCATGTGAGTGTGATGAGCGGCGAAGTAGAAGAAAAAAGGCCGATCGCGGTTTACGGTTATAAAGCGCTTTGCTTCGTGCACGTAAGCGGCGTCGAGATTTAGCACGTCCGCCGGCTGAGCGACGATAGTCGAGTTTTCGAAGATCATGCACGCGCCCGGGGGCGGGTGACCGGGCGTACCGTTGTAGACGTTCGACGAGCAACCCATGGGTATTAGAGGCAGGCCGTAGTAGCTGTCAAAGCCGCGATTGAACGGCATGTATTGGTACTCGAGTCCGATGCCCAAGTGCCACTTTCCCAGCATCCCCGTCGCGTATCCGCCCGATTTTAGAGCTTGCGCTAGAGTCGTTTCCGATAGAAGCATTCCCAGCGAGTTCGCCGGATTGAATGTTCCCATTCCCGTTTGAGTTTTGTTGCTCGGTTCGGCGTAGACGCCCGCGCGCGGAAACAGGCGCCCGGTGAGTAGGGAGGCGCGCGACGGCGAGCAGACGGGCGCCGCCGAATAGAATTGGAGCATTCGTAGGCCCTCGCGAGCCATGCGATCGATGTTCGGCGTCGACGTCGTCGGGTGACCGAGGATGTTGACGTCGCCGTAGCCGACGTCGTCGCCGAATATGACCACGATATTCGGCTTGTCGGGAAGTCGAACGGTGGCGACAGTTAGGGAACAGATGAACAGAATCAAGAGTGAGAGCATTCTACTCACTTGACCCCGGGGCTAGCTTCACGTGAGCTCCTATACTAGAAAGTCTAGCCATAGGGCAGCTTCACGTGAGCTCCTATACTAAAAAGTCTAGCCATAGCAAAGGCATTAGATATCCATTAAGTAGAGTCGGCTAACTAAACAGAACCTGTCTTAATCAGGACTGATCTGGGTGAACGATAGTACTAAAATCAATTTTCGCGAAGTTTCCGTAAACAACACGATGCACGCACGCGCACTATACGTTTTCCTGCTTACGCCATGCTGTTGTTGGCAGTCATTTTCGCCTTTGCCGCGGCCCCAGCCGTCGCCGACAGCTCTTGCAGCAGTTACTGCTCGGGTTGCAACTCGGCGTCAGTTGGAGCGTCCATCGATGAGGCATACTCCGTCACCTGCGAGGATGAGACGGCCACGCCCATAATCACGTCGGTGGACGTCATCGACGCAGATAACGACGGCGATAGTTTTAGAGTTACTCTCATGGACAAAGCAAACTACGATAAATACGCGCAAGGGCAAGGATACAGCTACTTCTCGATCAGTGGAACGGGTCCGAATAGTGCCTACACATGTTTTCACAGCGGACAAATTAGCTATTCCGCTCCAGTTGGTCCAGTCTATATCGTGATTCACTGCACTAATTTTTTGGAGACGTGCAATTTGCAGTACAAAGTCGACGTCGCGTGTCGGTCGGCGGATCCGTGCACCGGAATGAACTGCAACAACGGCTACTGCAGCTTCGGTAGTTGCATCTGCAACAGCGGCTACAGCGGAACGTACTGTGACCAGAACGACTGTCTCAGCAACTGCATCAATGGGCACTGCAGTGGGGGTACGTGTATCTGCAACAGTGGCTACAGTGGAACGTATTGTGACCAGAACGACTGTTTTGGCAACTGCTACAATGGGCACTGCAGTGGGAGTTTGTGCATCTGCGACAACGGCTACAGCGGAACGCACTGTGACCAGAACGACTGTCCCAGCAACTGCAATAATGGGCACTGCAATGGGGGTACGTGTATCTGCAACAGCGGCTACAGTGGAACGTACTGTGACCAGAACGACTGTCTCAGCAACTGCATCAATGGGCACTGCAGTGGGGGTACGTGTATCTGCGACAGCGGCTACAGCGGAACGTACTGTGACCAGAACGACTGTTTCGGCAACTGCAACAATGGAAATTGCGTTGGAGGTTCATGTAACTGTAGCAACGGCTACAGTGGAACGTTCTGTGACCAGAACGATTGTTTCAGCAACTGCAACAATGGGCTCTGCAGTGGGGGTACGTGTATCTGCAACAGCGGCTACAGTGGAACGTACTGCGATTCCTACTCGCACATTGACTTTTCTGGCAAACCGTTGGCGATTGGACTCATTTGTGGAGGCATTGCCTTGTTTGTCATTATCGTCATCGTCGCCGTCGTCCTTGGGGTCGCGCTGTACAGGCGTCGACGTCGTCACTCCGATGGAATAGATCTCCTCCTTGCTAACGAGGTCACGCAGTAAGAAGGTTTGACTTGCCTATGATTTACCTCCATTACATGACTAGCGCTGATTGAGTCTGCGTTTGCTTTGCAGTTGTAGTCTGATGTGCACGACTGCTGTTTTATGAGCTAGTCGTCATTAGAACTTGAGTTCAAGTCCCGTTTTGGCTCGCGATTGCAAGAGCCGCCCAGACATCAGCAAACGGAAGGTTTAGGTTTGAAGCCTACTTGATGTTAGTAAGAACCAATTTTCAGACAGATTTCATTGTTTATGGATTATTACGGCGCACGTTGATGCCTTACGAGGGTCAAAGGAAGTAAGCATTGCATGCAATATAAGCTAGCTGTTGGTTCTGAGATACGAATAGGCATCTGCCTCCATTTTTTTGTAGGTCGTAGGTATAGCCATATGCAACAGTTTAGCTGACAACTACAGTAATGCACTACACTCCCACAAGCGTGTAGCAGCGTAGTTGTCTGTTGTGATGCATTATATCTTCACAGAATTGAAACCGCGTTTCGGGTCTCCTGGCTGCAAGATTGAAATTGACGTCGCCGCGGCTTACCTCTTCAAGGATTCTTCAATAGACGGTTTTAGGTCTAGATAGGGTTATCAAATAGTTGATTGAGAGACAAATTTCATTCTGTAAGCACTGGAACCTGTACGTCTCTCGTATATGCAGCAGCGGAAGAATCAGTGATTATTCGGAAGTCTAATAGATTACCTGGCAATCACGATGAGTTTTTATTGATTTGAACAGCTATTACAAATCTTTATCATTTAGGAGTTTCACGTGACGTAGGGGTGGGCGTGCTCACGCGCGCTACACTTCTGGCTCGCTAAAACGTAGCCTCGATACTCCAGACCCTCGCGCGTTAAGGGGGGTGTGGTTGGCGAGAGGGTCTGGAGTATCGAGGCTAGCTAAAACGCCACATGCTTCTCACAGTCATCTTCGCTGCAATTTGTGCCTTCGCTACGACGTCAGTCGTTGCGGACACCCCTTGCAGTTATACCTGCAAAGGTCAGGGTTGCCATTTGCTATCGGTCCCAGCAGCCAACTACACGTCGCGCTACGACACTTGCAAAAATGCGACGGCCACGCCGATAATCACTTCGGTGGACGTCGTCGACACAGTTGGCGACAGCGATCACTTCAACGTCTTTCTCATGGACAAAGCGAACTACGAAAAGTACACGAACGCGCAAGCTTACAATTTCTTCGGCATCAGTGGGACGAGTCCCTATCTTTCCCACACATGCTTTCACACCGGAGCAATTAGCTATTCCGCTCCAGTTGGACCCGTGTATACCGTGATTTACTGCCGGAATTCTGTAAAAACATGTCGTTTGCAGTACAAAGTCGACATCACGTGCAAGTCAGCAGATCCGTGCGCCGGAGTGAACTGCAACAATGGGAACTGCAGTGGGGGTTCGTGTATCTGCGACAGCGGCTACAGTGGAATGTACTGCAACCAGAGCGACTGTCTCAGCAAGTGCGAGAATGGCACCTGTATTGGAGGTTCGTGTATCTGCAACCGCGGCTACAGTGGAACGTACTGTAACCAGAGCGTCTGTCTCAAGTGCGACCATGGCACGTGCATTGGAGGTTCGTGTATCTGCGACAGTGGCTACAGTGGCACGCACTGTGATCAAAACGACTGTCTCAGCCACTGCGACAAGGGACACTGCAGTGGGGCTGTGTGCATCTGTGACGGCGGCTACAGTGGAACGTACTGTGACCGAAACGACTGTCTTAGCAACTGCAAGAATGGGCACTGCAGTGGGGTTACGTGTATCTGCAACAGCGGCTACAGCGGAACGTACTGTGACCAGAACTACTGTCTCGAGAACTGCAAGAATGGGCACTGCAGTGGGGGTACGTGTATCTGCGACAGCGGCTACAATGGGACGTACTGTGACCAGAACGACTGTCTCAGCAACTGCAAGAATGGGCACTGCAGTGGGGTTACGTGCATCTGCAACAGCGGCTACAGGGGAACGTACTGTGAGCAGAAAAACTGTTCCAGCAGTTGCAAGAATGGGCACTGTAGTGGAGATACATGCATCTGCAAGAGCGGCTACAGTGGAACGTACTGTGAACAGAAAAGCTGTTCTAGCAGTTGCAAGAATGGGCACTGTAGTGGAGATACATGCATCTGCAAGAGCGGCTACAGTGGAACGTTCTGTGACCAGAACGACTGTTTTGACAACTGCGAGAATGGGGACTGCAGTGGGGGTAAGTGTATCTGCAATAGCGGCTACAGTGGAACGTACTGCATTTACTACTCGCACATTGGCGAACCGTTGCTGATTGGACTCATTTGTGGAGGCATTGCCTTCTTTCTCATTATTGTCGTTGTCGTTGGGGTCGTGCTGTACAAGCGTCGACGTCGTCGCTCCGATGGAATAGAGCTCCTCCTCCCTAACGAGGTCACGCAGTAAGAAGGTTTAATTTTTACCTATGACCATAGTACATCACTAGCGCTGATCAAGTCTGCGTTTGCTTTGCAGTTGTAGTCTGATGTGCACGTCTGCTGTTTTCTGAGCTTGTCGTCATTAGGGCTTGAGTTCAATTCGCGTTTTCGCTCTCGATTGCAAGAGCCGCCCAGACAACCCAAATCATCAGCAAAAGGAAGGCTTGAAGCCTACTTGATGTTTATCAGAACCGATATTTTTTGACAGATTTCATTGTTTATGGATTACTACAGCGAACGTTGATGTCTTACGAGGGGCAAAGGAGGTAAGCATCGCATGCCATAGGGATTAGATTTACGCATCTGCCTCAATTTTAGGTAGCCATATGCATGCACAAAAAGTTTAGCTGACGACTAATACACTACACTCCCACAAGCGTGTAACAGCGTGAGCGGAATTTTCGCCGTGGGCGCCACGCACGTGCGTGCATGCGTACTAGACTTCCCATTTCCTGGTTGACGCCACATGTTTCTCACAGTCACTTTCGCTGTCATTTTCGCCTTCGCTACGACGTCAGTCGTCGCCGACGGCTCTTGCAGTAACGTCTGCACGGGTTGCAAGCCGGCATCGGTCGGAGCATCCGGCTACCTGGCGGAATACTACACTTGCAACGACGCGTCAGCCACGCCGTTAATCACTTCGATAGACGTCACCGACGCAGACAACGACGGCGATGGCTTCAAAATCACTCTCATGGACAAAACGAACTACGATAAATACGCGAAGGGGCAAGGATACAGTTACTTCGACATCAGTGGGACGGGTCCGGATCATTCCTACACGTGCTTTCACAGCGGAGATGTTAGCTATTCCGTTCCACCTGGAACCGTATATGCGGTAATCTACTGCACGAATAGTTTGGAGACGTGTCATCTGCAGTACAAAGTCGACATCACGTGCAAGTCGGCGGATCCGTGCGCCGGAGTGAACTGCAACAATGGGCGTTGCAGCGTGGGCTTGTGCACCTGCGACAGCGGCTACAGTGGGACGTACTGCGACCAGAACGACTGTCTCGGCAAGTGCAACAACGGAAACTGCGTTGGAGGTTCCTGTATCTGTGACAACGGCTATACTGGAACGTTCTGTGACCGTTCTGAGAACGACCCAAGCTGCAGTGGGACCACATGCACTTACCATGCCCATATTTCTAGTGACGAAAAAGGAAGACCGTGGGTGCTTGGACTCATTTGTGGAGCCATTGCCTTGTTTCTCGTTATCGTCGTCGTCGTTGGGGTCGTGCTGTACAGGCGTCGACGTCGTCGTCGCTCCGGCGGAATAGAGCTCGTCGCTAACGAGGTCACGCCACAGTAAGAGGGTTTCATTTAGCCACGACTCAGGCTTTACTCCATCACTGGCGTTGATTTTGAGTCCGCGTTTGCTTTGCAGTTGTAGTCTGATGTGCACGTCTGTTGTTTTATGAGCTAGTCGTCATTAGATTCTAATAGAACTTGAGTTCAAGTCCCGTTTTGGCTCGCGATTGCAAGAGCCGCCCAGACATCAGCAAACGGAAGGTTTAGGTTTGAAGCCTGCTTGATGTTAGTAAGACTAAGAACCAATTTTCAGACATATTCCATTGTTTATGGGTTATTACGACGCACGTGATGCCTTACGAGGAGCAAAAGAAGTAAGCATTGCAACGCTAGCTGTTGGTTCTGAGATACAAATAGGCATCTGCCTGTAGGTCGTAGGCCATGCTTAGCTAAACACAGAAGTTTAGCTGACCTACTAATTCACTACAGTCCCACGTGCGTGTAACAGCGTGAGCGAAAATTTTCGCCGTGGCGCCACGCATGTGCGTGCATGCGTACTAGACTTCTCGTTTTCCTGGTTTACGCCACATGCTTCTCACAGTCATTTTCGCTCTCATTTTCGCCTTCGCTACGACGTCAGTCGTCGCCGACAGCTCTTGCAGTAGCTACTGCACGGGTTGCAACTCGCTCTCGGTCGGCGCATCTAGCTACCAGGCGCCTGGATACACTTGCAACGGTGCGACCACGCCGTTGATCACTTCGGTGACCGTCACCGACGCCGACAGCGACGGCGACGGCTTCAAAGTCACTCTCATGGACCAAACGAACTACGATAAATACAGGAAGGGGCAACTATACAGTTACTTCGACATCAGTGGGACGGGCCCGGATCATAGCTACACGTGCTTTCGCAGCGGAGACATTGAGCATTCCGCTCCAGCTGGATACCTCTATCTGGTGATCTACTGCACTAATATTTTGGAAACGTGTCATCTGAGGTACGAAGTCGACGTCACGTGCCGATCGGCGTGCGCCGGAGTGAACTGCAACAATGGACACTGCAGTTCGGGTCGTTGCATCTGCAATAGCGGCTACAGTGGAACGTACTGTGACCAGAACGACTGCTCCAGCAACTGCGACAATGGGCATTGCGATTTGGATACGTGTGTCTGCTACAGCGGCTACAGTGGAATTTACTGCAATTACTACACGTACAACCCTTTTTCTAGTGATCCTGGCAAACCGTTGGTAATTGGACTCATTTGTGGAGGCGTTGCCTTACTTATCATTATCGTCGTCGTCGTCGTTGTGGTCGTGCTGTACAGACGTCGACGCCGTCGCTCTGGCGACATAGAGCTCGTCAATGAGGTCACTCCGCAGTAAGACCAGGGGTAGGATTTATCCCCAACCCGGGCTATGTGCAGGTATGCTTTTGCGTTTTGCAGTTGTCGTTTGATGTGCACGTCTGCTGGAAGTTTTTGAGCTAGTTGTCTTTTTTTATTTTTATTGTTTTCACAGAATCGGTTGAGTTTGGGTAATGCAAGAGTCACGGTAGGTCCGCCGCGTAGAAAAGTGATGAAGAAGGTCTTCACATAGGACAGAATACGGGAACATCTTGGCAATGAGTAACCTCCGGTGTAATAGAACCAGCGCCGTGCAACCACACGACATCACGTGCGCGTGCTATCTATATATTGCAATTCGCATAGCTGTTATTTTCGCCTTCGCACGGCGTCTAATCACAACACAAGTGAAAACAATACATTACTCTCCTATAAAAACGCAAGGAGCGTGGAGCAGAATTTCTGCAATGCACGTGGTGTGCGCGCATGCGCGTTTTCTGTTACGGCATGTTTTTCGAGGTCATTTTCCTCGCTGTCTTCACCGCGACGCGGGCCGCCGACATCGCTTGCAGAAATGACTGCAAGAATGCGTTCGAATGCCAATTACTATCAGTCAAAACATCTCACTACACGCATCAGGAATACGCCTGCGATGCGACGAACACGCCGATAATCACGTCGCTGATCGTCACCGGCGCAGACAATAACGGCGACGGTTTCAAAGTCACGGTCATGAACAAAACGAACTACGATAAGTACGCGAACGGGCAGAAGTACGATTACTTCGCCATCGGCGAGACGGGCCCGGACCACGCCCACACATGCTTTCACAGCGGATCGATCCACTATCCCGCTCCAGTCGGACCCGTGTATACCGTGATCTACTGCACTAGCAGTTCGGAGACGTGCAATTTGCTGTTCAAGATCGACGTCACGTGCAAGCCGCCGGATCCGTGCGCCGGAATGAACTGCAGCAATGGACGCTGCAGCGAGGCGACCGGTGCGTGCGTCTGCGACAGTGGCTACAGTGGAACGTTCTGCGACAGGAACGACTGTCTCGGCGGCGACTGCGAGAATGGGTACTGCAGAGGGAGTACGTGTGTGTGCTATAGTGGCTATAGTGGAATTTACTGCACCTCCGGTGGCAGCGGAAGAGCGATGGTTATTGGACTCATTAGTGGAGGCGTTGTCTTCTTTGTCATTATCGTCGTCGTCGTCATCGTTTTTGGCCTGGTGCTGTATAGACGTCGACGTCGACGCCGTCGCTCTGGATCTGGCGTAATGGGGCTCATCGCTAACGAGGTTGTGCCGCAGTAAGACGAGGGTATGATTTATTCCCGACTCGGGCTATATGCAGTAGTATATTATAGCTTGATGTGCACGTCTGCTGGCAGTTTTTGAGCTAGTTTTTCGTTCCATTTTCACAGATTCAATTGAGTCTGGGTTGAGGACCTTGCTTCAATAGACGGTTTAATTAAAATCTAGATCTCATGGTATATAGATTTATTTTTAGAATCAACGAACTATTACGGAAACGCAACTGTAACAAATGCATGCAGTCTCAATAACAAACAGGTTCATTCAAGCTCCATAACCCAACTCTTCTTCAGCACATGCAGATATAATTCGGACGACACTACTCAGGCTTGTCATTCATTGAGACGAAGCGATGGCGCGTTTCACTTCATCGACCGCCTCCCGGACTCTCCTCCTTGCCCTTCCAATGCGCATGGAGAACGATTCGCCGCTCAAGCCGAGGTCGATCAAGTTCTCGCAGAGCCTCATTCGCTCATCGGCATTCATCTCAGACATGCGATGCGTCGTCGTCACCGTGGGAATCATGTTGGCAACGAGATTCCGGCAACGAGTGACGACGGGATTGAGGCCGAGCAAAATGCCGCTCAGCTCGCCTGCAGCGCGGTGCAAAACCGTAAACTGATCCCCGAGAGCTGTAAAGAGCTTGCACAGCTCTGCCAAGTGTAGAGCAGCGAGAGCGTGCGCGCCGGCAACGAGCGACGCCGCCTATCGCCGCCTTGGCAATGGACAGTACTCCCAGTATAGGCGAGACGACCGTCACCACGGCAAGCAGCACCCAACCCCTCCCGTACCTTTTGACTTGTGCCTCTCTCTCGACAGCTTCGTCGTGCAATGCCGTGCATTTGTGAAGGCTAATGAGGCAATTGGCCTGCAGTCTTTGATAGACGACATCGAAATCTCTATTGGCGTTCAGGGCTTTTTGCAGATCGGTGCTCAGATTGTCGAGCCAGTCGACGAGGCAATTCAAATTGTTGTCTTCTCGAATTCTCGTCGATAGGCTGACTGTTTTTGTCTTGGCGAAGTGGAGGCCAAATGTCTCCAAGGCAGAAAAATAGCGTTCTGTTGTCTCCACTAGTGACGTCATGTCTTCTTTGCACGCACTCAGGACTCCTTGCATTTTAGCGGCCTCTCTCGACAACCTGAGGACGCTGAGAGCGAGACCCTCGTACCTCTCGAGAAGTGCGATCACCGCTTCATCGATGAGATCTCGGGAGAGTTTGAGGAGTTGCTGCTTGATGTCCGTGACGGCATCTAGAAGATCCGCGAGAGATAGCTCAGGGTCAGGGGCAGGGACAGGGACAGGGACAGGGTCCGAAGGAGTCGGTCCGCCGCGTAGAAGAGTGATGAAGAAGGTCTTCACGTAGGACAGTATACGGCTGAATTTCATCTTGGCAGTGAGTGAGCCCGAGTCCCCTCCGGTGTAACTTATAAAGAGATAGATAGTGTCTAGATTACGTCAGTCTAGATTGCGTCATCGAACGAAACTCGGCTTTGCGAGAGAGTAACTCGGACAATTTCTTGATCAAACGCTGGGGATCCCTGTAGGGAAGTTTTCGAGCAGCCGTAAAGCAAAAAATATCGCGTTGAGTTTGTGTCACGTTGCAGACGCGTGTCGCGCGTCACTAATCGAATCAGAGATCGAATAGCCCACGCGGAGCACGCGAACAACGGAACGACACCGTAATCCGTGACTCGGTGAGTAGACCGACGCCTTTTCGCGTTCACAGCAGGCGATGCGACTCCTTGTCCGCTACAAAATTTCTCTCCCGTTTAGCTCGTTCAATGCAGTTCGGACTAGTAGCTGGACGATCAAAAATTGACTGCTCAGCCGAGCGAAGCTAGGCGACTCTAAGGTGTGCAGAGACGTTTTGTAGCTCCGTTTAGGAGAAAGACCTGTAGGCCTCAGCGGGGCCCCCCTTTCTCCCTCCTACGCACTAATCACTAAATTTCGCCACTAGCAGCGTTCCGGGCTTGAAGGGGTCCCTCGCGTATTTTTTCCTTGGCACATCATACACATGACCAATGGTGAATACTGCATATGTAGTTTTTGTCGATTTTATTACTTTTTAGTGATAAAAGCAATGATAGTGTCTACAGAACAACAACCAGTCATCATCATCTTCTGCTCCTCTCTTTAGGCCAATTTTATTAACCACGTCGAAACATAAACCACGTGATGCATCTAGATAATCATAAGGTAAGATGCTCATGAAAATATTCAGTGCAACTAATTTACCATCATCAGAAGTGACGTAATCATCCGGTCGTCACGAGTTATTCACAACGTGGCACAAAAAGTATAGGACGGGGTGTTATTCCAGTGAGGATATGCCATCATAAGAAGGTTACGAAGTTACATAGCGGCTAGATAAGATCCAAGCGCTAGTTATGTAGTTATTTGTCTTCTATCTTTTTTTCCCGTCTTCAGCGGAGCCCGTTGCCACCAAGGCTCAAACTGCACCTTCTGACGAGGCTATGCATTACCAATAGGTACTTCTTACTCATGTATGTTTCAGGACTGTTTCTTATATGATTTATCCCCTACATGTAGTCCTCCTTGCAGCTGTGCGAACGGGCCGCAACATAGGAAAGACTTGTCAGAGGGTAGTAGTACTATTCATTTTATAGTGCATGGTACCATAAGCGCATGTGGGCACCCGTATGAAACTTTGCGTGAATTTCAGCTCAACAATAAGCAGGTAAGCATATGTACTTACTTTTTCTACGAAGGCATTAGCGTTTTGTCTTAGGAGTTGGGGTCCTGGGCATGACCCTGTCATCAAAAAACTGCTCACTGCCGGGGTCCTGAGCATGACCCCGTCATCAAAAACTGCTTTGGGGTCCTGGGCATGACCCCGTCATCAAAAACTGCCTCGGGGGTCCTGGGCATGACCCCGTCATCAAAAACTGCTCATAGACAAAAGGGAAGGGACAGACTATTTATTAAATAAATTGAAAAAAATTGCACAGAGTCTCCCCTCGCGTTTTCATGCAGAGGCAGTTTTGACGGGGTCATGCCCGGGACCCTGCGAGGCAGTTTTTGATGACGGGTCTTGCCCGGGACCCCGGTGGAGCAGTTTTTCACCACGGGGTCGTGCTTAGGACCCCAGCCTAAAAAGAACATTTAGTTAAATAAGAGGCAATGCAAACTGCTTACCAGGTAAATCTTAAGACACTTGGGACTCATACAAGCAATGCTGAATAGCTGCACGTTGAAGTTACACGGCTTTGAAGTTCGGCTGACAACGCTGAAGGGCAGGCCTTGGAGGATACATACCTTCAGCTGAACAGAAGTGTTCAAAATGCTTGGAGAGTCGACATACAAGAGTCTTCAGCTGGGAAAGCAGAATGGACTGGCAGATTGCTTATCACGACGAATTGTTCAACTCCTATAGAGATGAGTTTTTCTCAGAAGAAAAATTGAATCTGCACGTGACGCACCTTATGACGCTTCCTCCTCCCCTCTTCAAAACCTTAATTAATTAATTATAACTAAGCATGTCTACACTATAGTACCGGTGAAACCATTAAGGGTGAACGAAACTGATCGAAAATACTAATTCTATCAACGTGTACACGCAAGCAGCAGCAATCGGCATCTAAACGCTAGAACTGTTTAGTCAGCAGTTTCCCGAGCCGTACGTCCACTGTGAGACGGGACACTCGTATCCGGAGGCCGGTGCCGAGGCGGAGCCCTCGATACAATTCGGCCCATTCGCGCAAAACCCGCACCCGGCCGAAGCGACGCATTGCGCGCACGACTGTCGCTTCGCCCCCGTATTACACTCCGAACACTGGCAACCGCACGACTTGGGCACGACGCCGGGCACGGGACACGACCACGGATTACCGTACATATCGCACGTATAATCGTCAATAAATTTAAAAAATCGCTCGAGCGACGCGGGCACGGGACCGGAGAGCGAATTATAGCAAACGGCGAAGCTATAGACGCGATCCGTGAAGGCGACGTACGAAGCGGGTATCCCACCGGTAATCATATTACTCGAAACGTCGAGAACCTGAAGGGCTTTCATACGGCTAAGCGACTCGGGCAGCGACCCGTTGAGCCGATTGCGCGACGCGTAGAAATAGCTCACGTTATAGAGCTCGCCCAACGACTCGGGCAGCGAGCCGGAGAGCCGATTGTCGGAGAGTTCGAGCGACTGCAATTTGACCATTTTACCCATGCAATCGGGTATGGAACCGGTGAGATTATTCTGAAAGAGCCACAGGTATTCGACGCGTTCCAAGTGGCAAATCGACGCCGGTATCGATCCGCTCATGTTACCGCGCGGGAGAAGGAGATTTTGCACGCGCGTCCAACTCGTTCCCAGCCAATCGGGTAGGACGCCGAGAATACCGTCGATCTCCACGTTCTCGAGCAATCGAAGAGCCGACCAGCTCTCCGGCAAGGGACCCCGTATGTCGTTATTAAACGACCAGAGTTGCTCGAGCTTTGTCAGGTGACCCCAACTCGTCGGGAATTCGCCGGTGAGATTATTTCGCGATACGACTAATTGGACTACGTCTTCGAGCTCACCTATCGCTTCCGGTGGACTTCCGGTGAATTGGTTATCCGAAACGTCGAGATATTGAAGTGAGGGCGCGTTCCATTGACTTGGCAACGAGCCAGAGAATTCGTTCGCGTACAAGACGAATGACTGAAGTTTCGGTGCGTCGATCGCGTCCGGAAGACGTCCGGACATCGCATTGTTATTCACGTCGAATTCGATTAAATTTTTCGAATTGAGTAAACCGCTCGGAACGGGACCCGCGAGAAGATTCGAGTAGAAGACGAGATGCTCGACGTTGGACGCTTTCACGAGATCGGCCGGTAAGCGTCCGACGAGGTTGTTGTAGACGAGTTCGATGGCGACGACGCGTCCGTCGTCGTTGCACGAGATTCCGTGCCAGGGCGTCGCGCCGCACGGGTCCCCCGATGTGCCCTCCTTCCAGCCGGTGCTTTCGGTCCAGTTTGCGCCGCCCGTGCTCTTGTAGAGGGACGTGAGGGCCTGGAGATCGTCGGGATTTGGGGCGAGACGTCGCGAGGCGCGTCCTGCGTACTTTTGCAGCGATTGCGCTCGGTTTTCATCGAGGAGTCGCTTCAGCGATGCGTGGTGGTCGTGCTCCAGTCTCTTCTGCTGGCAGTTCGTGTTGCATAGATGCGGAATAGCCTGCGATGCGCCGACTAGGGCGATTAGTAGAGCTGTTGCAATGAGCGAGGACATTTTGTCTATTGTGCGCATGTCTGCGCGTGATCGGAACCAACCGCGAAAAGTTAATTAACATTCTCTATCGAACGCAAAGATTTCGCTGATGGCGCGGAGTGAGGCGTACAAAAACCACATGCAGAACTACATCGTCATCTTGATTAATCAATCTAATTTATTAATTAATCAAAGAGTTCGTTCAACCACAGTCTACTTCCTTGAGAACATTTCTTCGTAGCGATGTTGTATAGCACGGCGACTCACACCAGCCTCCGCAAACCACCCCAAAAGGTTGCTTACAGTTGGTGACTTTTCTCTCATTTTCCACACTTCTAGTACCCTGAACATTCGTGTGAGATCGCTGCGATATCTTTCACGAATTTCATCAAGATCTTTTAGACTGAGAAGAAAAATACACATTTCTTCCCATTTCATTCCAACGAGAGCCGCGCATGCTCTCATTAAATTCACAGGTACTAATTCATCACCATCCGGAAAAGCACCTAATAAAATTCTATGAATTAGACAATGTATTCTTAAAATTTAAGTACCTATAGCGGACGACGTCGTGACGCTCTGGACACGTAAAACTGTGTCCTAATTAGAAACAAACGCCATTGAAAAATCGTTCTCGGTTAATTTTACAAGTAGTACATCTTCCTTGCCCTGTCCTTTTTTATCATTGATTGATAATTGGTCAACGGCAAGAGAAGCGCCGTCAACATCGTCTACACTTAGTCGTGAATATAAAAACCCTACAAATATGTTCTTTTTGTTACCGCCTACTGCATCCGTTACAGCGAGAGATGTCATCCGCACTGAGTCATACCCTAAGGCAAGCAATACTTCATACATATCTACAAGTCTGCAATCTAACTTACCGCTTTCATTCAACTTTGTTCCAATGTCTTGCAAAGAATACGAAATTTCTAAAATGTAGTTATTCAATAGCGTAACTTTAAGCAAGGAAGAAGTTTTACGGCGGAATGATGGCCTTCTTTCCGGCTCATAAGAGATGCACTTCTGTCCCAAATCTTCGTAACCAAGAGGACACGGATTTTTTGCGACCGGCAAAGCTCTTCCAGTGCTAGCCAAATGATGCAAAACCTGTTTATTCGTCTCGCCTGCAAAAAACCGAGTTCGCGCCTTATTGAGAAAACTGTAACCAGTATCACCATCCAAAGGACGTCTGCGTTCTCTTATTTCCCACAGTATCACCATCCAAAGGACGTCTGCGTTCTCTTATTTCCCACAGTATCACGCCAAAACTAAAACAAATGACGAGAATGTAATAAATCTTCTTTTACTAACGTTTTTAATGGAAATTGAACGCTACACTAAACAGCACCTACCTGTAAATATCCAATTTCATCCGCAACTCCGCTGTTGGTTTATAATCTGTAGAATATCCCTCATGTGCTATGTAGAGTACTGTTCCCGCTGGAGTGTAATCGCTACTGCCGATATCATGGGTTGTCGTGGTCATGCCTTTCATTTTAGAGAGCCCAAAATCTGTGATCTTAAGTAACAAGACAATGACTTATTTGATCGCGAAGGAAAGTGTATCATACGCTTACCTTGCATTTGTAGAAGCGTCCTTCTTTCCTAAGTAGAACGTTCTGCGGTTTCAAATCTCGATGAATAATAGGAGGATCAAGCGAGTGAAGATGATTCATGCCGTTCGAAATTTGGTAGGCCATGTCGACGCGAGTTTTCCAACTATCGACGTCCTTGTCAGAAGTGGAATGCAAAACCGTGTCGAGATTTCCGTCGGACATGAATTCCAGCAACAGAGCGTAGTGCCTCGGAGCTTCGCATATACCTATCAGCTGAATGATGTTGGGATGATTTTGAACTTGAAAAAGAATAGCAGCTTCTTTTCTTAGACTCTTGATTTCGCTATAATAGAAGAAGAGGTCACCCGGGTGTTAACATTATTTAGCACACTGTTTTCAGTTTCGATTTGGCTGAGATTACGTACTCTTTCTGCAATCTTCCACGCGCGCCATTTCGTCGAAAAAGAAGTTTAGCTGCCACTATCTGACCGGTACTTTTTACTTTCGCTTTGTAGACTTCCGCAAAACTACCATAGCCGAGGTAGTCCTCGTCGGAGTCTTCGTCATAGTCAAAGTCGTCTTGACTAAATAGTTTCTCCGGAGGTAAGTCAAAGAGCGACGAAGCTTCGCTTGCATTTGCCATCACGCTTCTGAGTGCTCGATCAACGGACAAACTGCATGCACGGGTTTATATCCGTGGTAACTGCGCAGATGCGTCGAAGCCGTCGATCCCCACGTACTGTACGAATGCGATTAGGCTCGTTGCTGTTTCTGGAGCACTGTCGTGAAGTCGAGGCTATCTGTATCTACGGCATCTGAACAATGGCTGCTTCTGAAACTGCGGCCACCGAAAAAGCCAGGAGCGCGCGTCAAATGTGACCGTACACGTACGCAGCAATTTAGTTAGCAATCAGAACGTCGAAGTGAAGCCCTCGGCCCGTGGGAGCAAATCGAAGACGTATCCCACCGGAAATGACAGCTCTCGATCGGTGACCGAGAGCGATCGCATCTTTTTTCACGCTAACGAATCGTAGCGAGGCGTCGTTCGTGCTTCTGCAGCGCCTTTCACCAAGGATAGCGATGCGTGGGCCCGATGATATGGCGATCGTGCTCCAGTCTCTTCTGCTGGCAGTTCGTGTCAAATAGAGGCGAGAACCTGAAGGGCTTTCATACGGCTAAGCGACTCGGGCAGCGACCCGTTGAGCCGATTGCGCGACGCGTAGAAATAGCTCACGTTATAGAGCTCGCCCAACGACTCGGGCAGCGAGCCGGAGAGCCGATTATCGGAGAGTTCAAGCGACTGCAATTTGACCATTTTACCCACGCAATCGGGTATGGAACCGGTGAGATTATTCTGAAAGAGCCACAGGTATTGACTCGTTCCAAGTGGCAAATCGACGCCGGTATCGATCCGCTCATGTTACCGCGCGGGAGAAGGAGATTTTGCACGCGCGTCCAACTCGTTCCCAGCCAATCGGGTAGGACGCCGAGAATACCGTCGATCTCCACGTTCTCGAGCGAACGAAGAGCCGACCAGCTCTCCGGCAGGGGACCCCGTATTTCGTTATTAAACGACCAGAGTTGCTCGAGTTTTGTCAGGTGACCCCAACTCGTCGGGAATTCGCCGGTGAGATTATTTCGCGATACGACTAATTGGACTACGTCTTTGAGCTCACCTATCGCTTCCGGTGGACTTCCGGTGAATTGGTTATCTGAGACTTCGAAGTGAGGGCGCGTTCCATCGACTTGGCAACGAGCCAGAAAATTCGTTCGCGTATAAGACGAATGACTGAAGTTTCGGCGCGTCGATCGCGTCCGGAAGACGTCCGGACATCGCGTTGTTATTCACGTCGAATTCGATTAAGTTTTTCGAATTGAGTAAACCGTTTGGAATGGGACCCGCGAGAATTAAGATTCGAGTAGAAGACGAGATGTTCGACGCTTTGACGAGATCGGCCGGTAAGCGTCCGACGAGGTTGTTGTAGACGAGTTCGATGGCGACGACGCATCCGTCGTCGTTGCACGAGATTCCGTGCCAGGGCGTCGCGCCGCACGGGTCCCCCGATGTGCCCTCCTTCCAGCCGGTGCTTTCGGTCCAGTTTGCGCCGCCCGTGTTCTTGTAGAGGAACGTGAGGGCTTGGAGATCGTCGAGATTTGGGGCGAGGCGTCGCGAGGCGCGTCCTACTTTTGCAGCGATTGCGCTCGGTTTTCGTCGAGGAGTCGCTTCAGCGATGCGTGGTGGTCGTGCTCCAGTCTCTTCTGCTGGCATTTCGCGTTGCATAGAGCCTGCGACGCGCCGATCAGGGCGATCAGTAGCAACATTTTGTTCATTGTGCGCATGTCTATGTGTGACGAAGAATCTTGATCAATTTATTAACTAATCAACAAACAATCTACTTCCGTGAGAACAGTTCTTCGTATTTAGATTTTATAGCATAGCGACTCACGCCAACCTCCTGAAACCACCTCAAAAGCTTGCCTACAGTTGGTGATTGTTCTCTCATTTTCCACAATTCTAGCACTTTGAACATTCGTGGCATGATTCCGCGATATCTTTCACGAATTTCATCAAGATCTTGTACGTCGAGCAAAATACCCATTTCTTCCCATTTTGATGCTGCGCGAGTCGCGCATGCTCTCATTAAATTCTCGGATACTATATCTTCATTAGCCGGGAAAGCACCTAACAAAAAATCTATGAAGTAGACAATGCATTCTCAAAATTTAGTACCTCTAGCAGACGACGACGTGACGCTCTGGTTCATATCATTGACAGGCCGTTGAAACGACGAACTCTGCGGATAAGGACGAAATGTATCAGTAACGTGCCGTCGCGCCTGACTCTGGACACGCAAAACTGTGTCCTAATTAGAAAAACCATTCACAAAAACTAGGTTAATTAATAATACATGTAGTACATCTCTCTTGCCCAGTCCTTTTTTATCCTTCATTGATAATAATCGGTGGACGTCAAGAGAAGCGCCGTCAAAATCGTCTACAGCGAGTCGTGACAATACGTTACTGTCTACTACATGTGCTACAGCGGGAGAAGTCCTCCCTAAAATATTCAATATTTCATAGGCAGAGCCTTCAACTCAGCAATCTAACTTACCGCTTTCATTCAACTCTCTTCCAATGTCTTGCAAAGAAATTGAAATTTCTAAAATGTAGTTAGACAAAAGCGTAACTTTAAGCAAAGTAAGAAGTTTTACGGTGGAATGATGGCCTGCTCTCCGGCTCATAAGAGATGCACTTCTGTCCTAAATCTTCGTAACCAAAAGGACACGGATTTTTTGCGACCGGCAAAGCTTTGCCAGTGCTAGCCAAATGGTGCAAAACCCGTTTATCAGTCTTGCCTACAAAACAATAACTGAGTTCGCCTTACTGTTTAATTAATTAAAAACTGTAGCAGCATCACCATCCCAAGGACGTCTGCGTTCCCGTATTTCCCACAGTATCACGCCAAAACTAAAACAAATGACGAGTATGCTTTAGAAGGTATAACAATTGAATGTAAAGAAAACTTGAACGTTACACTACACATCACCCACCTGTAAATATCCAATTTCATCCGCAATTCCGCTGTTGGGTTATAATCTGTAGAATATCCCTCATGTGCTATGTAGAGTACCGTTCCCGCTGGAGTGTAATCGCTACTGCTGATATCATGAGTTGTCGTGGTCATGCCTTTCATCTTAGAAAGCCCAAAATCTGTGATCTTATTAACAAGACAACGACTCATTTGATGGCGGAGGAAAGCGTATCATATGCTTATACCTTGCATGTGTAGAAGCGTTCTTCTTTCCTAAGTAGTACGTTCTGCGGTTTCAAATCCCGATGAATAATAGGAGGATCAAGCGAGTGAAGATGATTCATGCCGTTCGAAATTTGGTAGGCCATGTCGATGCGAGTTTTCCAACTATCGACGTCCTTGTCAGAAGTGGAATGCAAAACCGTGTCGAGATTTCCGTCGGACATGAATTCCAGCAACAGAGCGTAGTGCCTCGGAGCTTCACATATACCTATCAGTTGAATGATGTTGGGATGATTTTGAACTTGAAAAAGAATAGCAGCTTCTTTTCTTAGACTCTTGATTTCGCTATAATAGAAGAAGAGGTCACCCGGGTGTTAACATTATTACAAGTCAATGCTTTCAGTTTCGATTTGACTGAGATTACGTACTCTTTCTGCAATCTTCCACGCCTTCCATTTTGTCGAAAAAGAACTTTAGCTGCCACTACCTGACCGGTACTCCTCATTGACGCTTTGTAGACTTCCGCAAAACTGCCACAGCCGAGGTAGTCCTCTTCGGAGTGTTCGTCATACACAAAGTCGTCTCGACTAAATAGTTTTTGCGAAGGAAAGAGCGACGACGCCTCGATTGCATCTGCCATCACGCTTCTGACTGCTCGATCAACGAGTACTCACAGACGGACCAACAGAGTAGAATCAACTGCGCAGATGCGTCGATCACGTAGGCATGCATACGATTAGCCCTCGACTCAGACTGCAGTTTCTGGAACGCTGTCGAGTGTGTCTACTGCATCTGAACAATGGCTCACTGCTTCTGAAACTGCGGCCACCGAAAAAGCCAGGAGCGCGCGCGTCAAATGTGACCTACGCAGCAGTTTACCTAGCAATCAGAACGTCGAAGTGAGGCCCTCAGCCCGTGGCTGTATCCCACCGGAAATGACAGCTCTCGATAGAGTAGATGAGGGCTTCTTGTTGATCGCGGTCGGGATTCGGAGGGAGGGGCGACGTTCGTAGGCTTCTGCAGCGATTGCGCTCGCTTTTCGCAAAGGATTCACTTCAGCGATGCGTGGTGGTCGTGCTCCAGTCTCTTCTGCTAGCAGTTCGTGTCAAATAGAGGCGACTACAGTAGGGCGATCAGTACAAGAGCCACATAGAGCTACATAGAGCACAGTCGGACATTTTGTCTACTGTGCGCATGTCCAACGACTCGCACGCGCCTAGGAATTCCTCAGGGAATTCTTGCGAGTGTCAGTGATGAGTGTCGGTGAAAACAGTACAATGTCTGCGTCTGATAGGCGTGAAACTATTAGTACATTTTATAAATCTGACGTCATATTTATGTAATCAAGAGAGTCTAAACTCGCAAATATGTGCGAGGGTGGGTTAATTATTAATTACCTTTTCTGGGAAAGTCACGCGACTAGTTACGCCTCCTAGACCTAAACGAAGAGTTTTCTCGACGCGAAGATACAACCATGTCGTCTGGCTACGTAAACGTCGTCCGACAGATTTTGCAGACTTCGGAGAACCTGCGCTCAAACCCCAAAGCCTTGGAAGACGTCATCAGTGCCGTCCAATCCTGCAAAGAGTGGAGCGCTACGTTCGGAAAACTGCTCAAGAATCCAAGTTCCTTGTTGACGTCGAACGCGACCGACAGCTCGACAACCGAAAGTCGAGTCAGAAAAGCGCTCAATGACGGAAAAGTGGTCCAAATCTACGTCGATGTCGAATCGGAAGGCAATCGCCTATTCGTCATCGAGCCAATCGGTCAATCGACGGCACACGTTCTCCACGCTTGGAAAGACGAGCGCGTTCGCGCTCAAGAAGCGATGCCAATCGATACAATCGTCCATCTGCTGAAGCAACTCGAAACGACCGATCCCACGCAACGTCGTCAAGCGCGACGCCAACTCTGGGGAGACGACTTCGCCGAACCGCGACGAGGCTCCGAAGGAGCGATTCGCTTCGTTTACATTCTGAGCGGCCACGTGGACGAAATCGACCGCGAGACGCTGATCGCAACGCTGAGCCGCAAAACGGAATTCTCTCTCGGAGAGACACTACGGCATCGCAGCGGGAAAAAGGAGTCGGAGACGTTGAGTTTCGTGTTCGGCGCCGCCGGAATCGTCTCCAATCCCACGCTCGACAAGGATGAACAGATGATCGAAGCAGCTAAACAGGGAGCTAAGAGCGCGACGTTTCGAGCCATTGCCGAAGGCGTTGGATCTCTTGCTACGAAACGGCTGGCGCCGACGTTTGCGAGGGCGATTGGGAAGTCGGTCGTTCGCGCCAATGCAGTGACCGGGACCGTCCTTTTCGGGCTCAACGCCATGTGGGACGTGCGCAAGTGGGCCAAGAACGATATCACCGCCGTGAGGCTGCGTCAACGTCTCGCCGAGGGAGCGGGCGGTGCAATGGGAGGCATCTTCGCCGCAGCGAGTACTGGCGTTGCCATGGGGCTTTGGCTCGGTCCAATTGGAACGCTTGCCGGCGCTTTCGTTGGAGGCATCGCTGGAGAAGTGATCGGGTCTCGCGCCGGTAAAAAGATCGATAGCGTCATGTGGGACGAAGGCGAAGATTCCGTGATGAATTCGTACGAGTTCTTTGGATGGCGCGGCGTGAAGCGCGGAACGAGGCCCGTCAGAACGGCCGATGAAGTGGTGGAGGCGTACGAGAGGAAGATCAGCGACGAGAAGCCGAAGGCGTTGACGCAGGACGATTGGGCTACCGCGTGCACGGTGAATCTCTTCATCTTGATTCGGGCCATGTATCCGGAGTTCGTTCAACTGCTGAATGCTGCCGAAGATATTCGAAAAAGCGCCACGGAGGCGACAAGTGTCGTGAGCACGGCAATGCTCGAATCTCTTGCGTGTCCAAATTGACTCGAAATTTGTGATTATTCTGATTCTGATGACTGTGTTCGTGTTGGGAGCGTAACGAATGTGGGGCGTATACAGTAGAACATTTTTCGCCGACTGGTTCTCCTGTTGGGGGCCCGCCACAGTCGTGGTGGCGGTGCAATATCGATCATCATGTTAAACTTCCTGCTCGTCGCGCATCGTCTGTGTTGTCGTTGCCTCAGAGGAGGAGGCGAAAAGGCTCATGTGCTGACGTATCGAAGACAATAATCACGTGATCTTGTCGATATTTAGAGGGTAATCAAACCCATCGACAAAACGTCGAGGACTTCTCTACCCGATTGCATTTTTAGTACTCCGGTAATAAACTACAAACAGCAATGTAACAAACAATTAGAGCTCCAAACAGCAAAAGAACGAAAACACTGATTGCATAAAAATGATAACAGTTGCCGCAGCTGCAGAGAAAGGTCACCAGCTAGTAACTTACCTCTTCGACGCATTCTTTTCCGAATGTCTCCTCGGCTGCTCGCCGATGACCAACACTCTGACTAATAAGAGCTGTGCAGAGATCCCTTACCGTCGCCCTTGATCCATTTCGATTGTGCCATTCTTTGAGCATGCAGTACGGCAATTCTTTTGGATCATCCTTACACTTGCGTTCCACGACTGCTACGTCCTCCTTTTGCCCCGGCAACTCACGGGACAAACTCTTCCAGCAATCTGGTAGAAAAACCGCCAACTTGTGAAGTTCTTTCTCTGTAACCTCCCGATCCACGCTTGCTGTAAAAGTCACACACAGAGGCTCAATTGGCTTTTTCCATTTAAAATCAAATCCCACAGTCATGCTATTGCTAACTGCAGGACTTCTCACAGAACGGCTGATGTCAAAGATGTACGTTCGGTGAGCTGCTTCAGATTTGGAAATAGCTCGAAGTTCGTTGAAAGGGATTTTTCTTGGACTTGCATCAATATGCCACACAGAGGCGGACTTCATTTCTGCAGAAATTACCAGGCTACTCCCCCCCTCTTCTTCCCACTCTGGCGAATGAGGCTTATCTTTAGAGATGGCGCAGTCACAGAAGCTGAGCTCTTTTCGCTGTATAATTTCATATGCTTGTGGTCCTGTTCCGCGCTCTTTAGAAACAATCATTTCCTCTTTTCCCTTTTCTAGTATCGACAACTTGACACTGAAGTTATCACCGAACGGACGTGATTTTAATTCTTCAGGAGAAAAGAGCAACGCCGACAAATTAACGCAGCAGGCGTCGTTTCGGCAGCAGATGTAAAAGAAAGTGGTCGTTTGAACAACTATCTGGTCGGCCAATAGAACAGCCCGGCCAAATTGCAACGATACCTCTTCTTCCAGAGAAGTAAAAGTCCACAGCGGCTTTATGCATCTCGTAGAGTCAGTGACGTCGCTGTACAGCAATGTGACACTAATTGCGTGATTTTGTCTTAACTCGAAACCATGAAGCAACCTGAGAGTGGCTGCTTTTTTGAATCTCGCGTTGTGAGGAAGAAGCTGAACAATATCAGTGAGCTCGGCTCCGCATTGACTTTCGTACTCCTTTTTGTCGGTTAGAAGACAAGAAGAGATCTTCATTGACTTGTCGACGCTTCCAGAAGGAATTGACAAACTGCACTTGTCTTTCATAATTGCTAGGTTCAGCTCTCGCCATGGAGACACCTTTTCAATTACCACCGGAGCCACTCGTGCCAGTGACACAGAAACGCTGTCCACCGTCATAGAAGACGGATGACTCTACAAATAATTCAGATTACAAGCAGGTTCACAGCAAAAGCCATAAATGCTACCTCTTCATCGCACATGTTGCTCTTTATCGTCGCAGAGTTATTATATGTAGTAGAGTAGCGATGGGCTTTTTCTTTAGCCTCCGTCACTGCAACGCCGCTCGATTGTCTTTCCATGATTCTAAGGCAACAACGTTTAATTTTGAAAACCCTTTTAATAAATACGTAACGCACCCCACCAATCGTAGAGGTTTTTCAGAAACAGGAGGAGGCTTGTGAGATCCTGATATCTTTCTTCTAAAGCAGCAACATTCAATTTTAAAAAGACAATTTTCTTCTAAATACCTTTCGCGCAAACTCGCCGATTTGTCAGGGAGCTTTGGAGATGGTATGCTTCTATAAAGCATCAACGTTTGGTATTTAAAAAGGAAATTTGCTTAAATATACGCGTATTGAAAGGGGGACATTGGAGATATTGGCCTGCTGCCTCTAAAGCAACAAAATTTAATTTATTTTAAAATGACTATTTTTCCTTCTATGCGTTACGCACACAGACGCCGATCGAGTTATTCCAGGGTTCGAGGGCCTTGGAAGAAACATCGTGCTTCTAAAGCAGCAACGTTTAGTCTTCAATTAATTAAAGGGTAATTTCTTGTAAATACGTCAAGCTATTCGTCTCTTGAGCTTTTCTGGACTTTCGTGGAGATCTTGCGAAGGTAAGTTTGCGATGTTCCTGATGAAGCACGAACCCCAAGTTAGGTTTTTCAGCGACGTGGGGCTTTGGACGTTTTTCAGGTTTAGCTGCAATGGGTGATTCCGGACTATTCTTGAGACGTCGAATTTCAGCATCTCTTTGTTCTTCAAGATTTTCACTAAATTATAGTAGAAACCTTTTAACAAAGAGAAAACTTATGAAAACGAGATAATGTACCTTCCCCTCTGCGCAGCAACTTCAACAATACTTTTGTTAAGATGCTGTCTACACGAAGCAAACAAGAACTGAGCTTCAAACGTAATGCTTCTCTCCGTTTATACTTTGTTTCTTGGTGCTGAACACGTTCTTTTTTTAACTTGGCGGTTTTCAAATCGCGTAGCACAACACTGAAATGAAGTTGTATGGCACACCTAACCTACTCTTCTGCGCCCTGCTTACGAGAGCCGTCGCTTATGACCAACTTGCAGCAGACTTGGTAATTGAGCCACTTCTCCCAGCAAGGTAGCGCAGAGCTTAGACTAACGATGCTGATTATGACAGGCTTTGTAAGCATTTGATTAGGAACCCACATATCTTTCTTCAATTTTTTCTTTGTTTTGTACGTAACCCGAGTCCTCATCTACGTACAATAACACGTTATCTGAAGTCCTAATAATTTCAAATTTGTACCAAGTTGCAAGGAAGTCAGCATTTGCTTCAATGAACCTTCCTTATTACTTCCACCGCAAAGAATGAGGGTAGCTGTTCCATCGTCATTTTCTATGCAGTAAGCGGTGTGACCAAAAACTGCGACGTCATTACCCAAATTTATCTGATTTAAAGAAAAGTATAGCTCAATTAACAACGTTTCTTTCTTTCATAAATGCACCTCGTATGCTTTGCTTTCTAAATAGTCCAAAATCCAAGCAGACTCAGACGTACATCCGCCGAGAAGTAAAAAGCCGATTTTATCTCCGTCCAATGCTTTGATGGTTATTGGAGAAAGAGTGTGGCCGCGCCTGTGTTCCGGTTTGGGATCAAACTCAATGGGAATCCATGCCTATGAAAGAAAGGTCTATCTAAAACTTCCGTCTACTGTACTAAATTTAGCAAACGCCACCATTTCAAACAAATCAATCAAAAAGGTGTCAGCAAGAGATTTTTCACCACCGTAACCAGCGTGCATGATTCCTTGTCTTCGATTAATTGTTGCCATAGCGGCACCATAGCGTGGTTCGGGCCTTGGGCCATTCAATACCAAATCCAACCATTCTCCTAAAAGTGGCAGTTATATACCTTCAATTGTGTCAAAATGTTAAACCTTTTGGAGCATTTTTTGCAAGAGCAAATTCATAGAGCTCATCGTTAATCTTCCCCGTTTGCTTCGCCCCAGATTGGAGAAGATGATCGGGAATTTCTCGTGAGCTAATTCCTCCGAACATTATTATTCGCTCTCCGATCGCCCACAAACAAGCTCCCTCGCGTGGGTCGGGCGTTCTTCCGGTAGGCGTACATGTAGCAGCTATCTTTTGCCACGTCATAGGCTCATTCTTTGGATTCAAATGATGGACGATTCCCGCTTGGTCGTAGGAGTAGATAATTCCTTTAATAGCAACGCACCCTCCACCTTTGAATTGCAGGTCCTCACCGCCGCGAGCGAGTTTTTTCGCCCACTCTTTTTCTCGAACGTTCAGGACAAAGATATCTTTGCCAGAAAGTATTTTTTTTCCGTCGTGACCGCCGAACAAGTACAGACGACCGTCAATCATCGTTGAATGATGATCGCGTCTCGAAGAAGGGGCGTTGCCCATGATCTAAACAGTACTTATGATCTGAGGTGCCCTGACCATTGGGCAAGCTTACGGTACCAATTGGATTTTTCAGAGATGCTAAGAAATGCTCTAAAGGTAAGTGAAACGCGCAAATCGCAGTCTCTACTAACAGAGCGCACATGGGTAATCACGTGAAGTGATTGCGCGTCCACGCGAGCTTCACCGGCAGCCTGCAGGCACATCCATCCATAGTCCAGACAACTTTTCAAAATACAGTGCTAACATAAGAACACGTGTATTCTTCCTTCTTACATTAATTAGGACGTTTGGATTCACACGGGTATAAGGACCTTAACTAATTATGACACATGTACGCAGTTGATATCCTAATGGGGGCAGTGCTCGCAACCTTTGCTCATTGAGTACGGCTTCTCCTTTCTGTAAACTCTGCAGGTACTACCAGCAGTTGCTTCGCACATGCGTTGCTGAAAAAATTCGATTTCAATTAGCTGCGCCGAGACTAGCCAATGGCTTTTTCACTTGCCGTCGCACTTGCGCTGGTTCTTCGATTCACGAGCTCTTACGCTTCGGACGCTCTTGAAGTGAATCTAAACGACGTTGCATTCACTACAAGCCCCAGTTTCGTGAGCTTCAACTTCGACTGGTGGCCAAACACCAGTCCAGGCTGGACCAACAGCAGCGTACTCGTCATCGACTTGAAGAACCCTTTGCTGGTGTACTTGACAAGCCAATTGTCTCCAGGCCATCTACGAATCGTAAAAACGCATTTCAACATAACTATGTAATTATTTATTTTTAAAAGGGTGGAAGCGATGAAGATAGGGTACACAGAAGGGAAAGCATAAATATGCATCGTTTACCGATGTTTAGATTGTTTTTGATGTTGGAACTAATCATGAACCATGCAAAGAAGCAAGCTCATTACTTTGTGATATAAACTAATTAATGATTGGTTACTCGTGACCTAACAGCCCTTTTGCATGAATATGTCCAAATGGGAAGAACTGGTGAATTTCACTCAGACAACTGGAACAAAATTAGTAATAAGCCAAATACAGTTTCGCCTTAGTTTCCAATGAGATTATCCTACTTACAGGCTTTTGGAATTAACGCTATGTATGGTCGAAAAAACAAAACGAGCCCTATCGATCCGTCAAACGCTGAAGCTCTAATGAAATACACGGCTCAGAATAAGATGCCCGTTGCAGCATTCGAAGTTAGTTGATCATCATGGCAGTATACACACAAAGAAAGAACTAACTCGAATGTATTTAGTTTGGTAACGAATTGAACCACGAGGTAAAGTCGTTCAACGTTTGTGTGACGAATTGCTACGTCAGTTTAGATTGATCCGGTGGTGTACGGTAAAGACTTTAAAACAATGCGGTTAGAAGCAGCGCATATACGCATGATTGATTTTTTTCTATAAGCTGCATTGTTCTCTCAGCACAATGATCAACCAAATTTGGCCTGATGAAAGCACCAGACCTCTTTTAGTTGGCCCAGGTAACAAACTCAAATTCCCAGTGCATGCTCAGGAATTTAAGACGCAATCGGATTTAGATATAGGGATTTCTGATAGTTATTTCGAGAGCTTCTTGCCAGTTGCCGGTCCCTACATCAACGCTACGACATACCACGTTTACTCAGGTTCAAAAATCGAGTGAAAAGGCTATGCGTGTGTATCTACTGCTCACATAACTAGGTTATGGGCTCGATCCAAAATTAGCCGACAAGATTCCAACGGTAGATTTCCTCCAATCTCAAACTCACAGTGCTGTACGATGCCCTCTAATAAACCACGATGTATGCGTGCATACGTATGTCTGCAGATGAACATGGTCAGTGTCGTGAAAGAAAAGGCTCCAAACGTCGACTTATGTACGTAACGGGGCGCGAAAACCGGCAAATAATAACTGAATTGGGGTTTTTGTACGAAGGGGTGGGAGAGAGCGCCGCGGCGTGGCACAGCGGTCAAGACGGCACGACTAACACGTTTCTCTCCGGTTTCTGGTACTTGGTAAGGAAAACTGTCTCGTGCTTAGAGAGTTATTGTACACCCGGCTCTATGTATAGAACGCTCTTGGAACAACGGCAACCAATAAACACAAGGCGTTTTGCAGTTAGAATATACAGGCTGTGTGAACGTGGTGACTTGATTACGCTGATGCATTTCAGGACAGACGCTGGTTGGGGGACACTACGAGGTTTCAAACTCTCTAAATCGTTTGTCTCTAAACGCGCTACTCGTTGATCGTTCTGACAGCTTCTCAACAAAACGACGTACATGCCCAATCCAGACTACTACACGGCATTGCTCTACAGAAAGTTAATGGGACAAAAGGTACGAAGGGGGGCCCCCAAAGGCGTAGAAATGAGAGTGACGTAATTGAGACAGATGCTCGACGTCAATGTCCCTTCGAGTATGAATGATTCTGTGACTGCGCATGCAGCTTGTGCAGCCGAGGTTAGTGCCGTTCTAATTGACATCTATCTAGCAGAAATATTCTCCATAGGATAATGCTAAAGGGGCTATCGTTCTCGCTTTTGTGAATGTAGACAAAGCAAAATCATTTGAATTGCCAGTCACCGTAAGAGAAACACATAGAGCCGCTATAATCGTTTTCAATGACTGAATCGAATTACAAACTCGCAGGGGATTGCATCAGGGCCACGAGAAGAGGTCTACCGTTCTCGCAGCATACCGTACCGCATCTATAACTCATACAGCATTTGTACTAGTACCACCTGACTACGGGCGAAGAAGGGAACTACAGATCGCACAAAGTCATGCTAAATAACAAACTATTGGAAATTGAGGTAAGAAAACATGGACTACGTACGCTATGTTTACACATTTCTTAAGAACGGGAAACTACCCGATCTTTCTGGCATGATTAATCCCGGCGAAACGCCTTTGGTAGCAAAACCGATGTCGTACGGGTTTGCTATTTTCAAAAATGCCAATGCTAAAGCTTGCATGTAGCACTATCAACTTTTTTAGTCACTGCTATTTTTGCGGCACCTAAGTGTGATTTCATGTCATCGCTGCAATTTGCAATTCGTGTGCCACTTCCAACGCACGTTTTCAAAATCACGCTACGACACGTGAGCTTCGGAAGCATCACGAGAGTTCCGTTGACGATGAGTCGCCTACTCGTCTTATTTTTGGCCATTTTGCCAGCGTCTGCAAGTCCAAACGCACCTCTGCGCCTTTACTACAGTTACGCGCGCGAGGACAATGCAGTTTATGCGACTGAAAAAGGTCTGGAGAGCATCACACCCGACTACAAATTCATTCGTGCCTGCAGTCAGGTGAAAACGATGGTTCGCCTCCTAGTCCTTATCGGCGACCTTCTGCTGCGACAGATCGCGTCAAATGATACACGTCTCGCCAACACCGTTCCCCTCTATACGTATTTCAGTAAGGAGTACAACGATACTGCAAACGTTGCAACGGAAGGTTATGTAGCCCAGTAAGAAATTTAAACCCTATTAATACTCGAGGTTATAGAGAGCATTGATTACGTGAAAAAGCAAAATTACGAACTTGTGAGAATCGAAGGCTACGTCTACACCACTAGTTCTGGTTGAGAGCCAAATCTGTTCTTCAGGACTAAAATCAATAGATGTCTTCTACAGATTCATCAGGCGGAATGCCTCTGAAACTGTATTGGAGCGAAGCAAGGAAGGATCTATTCTTAGCTGGGTGTCAAGAAGACGTGCAGAGCGCCATTGCCGCCGGTTACGTACTCAAAAGCGTCGAAGGTAATACTCTTATTTCCACACCATACACAAAGTACGTGTTATGGTTGCCTTTACGTATAGGTTACGCTGCTAATTTTTTCTACGATTGGCCTAGCACGCCGCCTGACGATTGCCCGTTCGAGCAGTCAGCAACGTTTTCAGGCGTTCAATTCGGCTCCAGAGCGGGAATTTACGGACATGCAGATACGTGGTTTCCCTCGTGGGCCAGTGACGACAACCTGTACTCTCCGTGGACCGATGGCAAGCATACAGAACTACTACGTGCGCGGAGAATATAAAAAAAAAAACCTTTTTCTAGGCTCGGTCAATGGGACGGCTGGGGGAAACGGCAAGCACACTACCGGGTTTGCTGTTGCCGTTGGAGATGATCCCCTGAATTTAACAATAACAAATATCGGAACGTTTTCAAGTATTCAGGCACCGTACGGAGGCAAGATCGGTTCACTTGGAGAAAATTTTTAAACCTAACGTTCGCTGTTATACCTAAAGGGCGATATCCGTCCGCAAACTTGGTGTACAATGGAAATTGGTACTACGGAACGTGAGGGAGTTCTCTTCCTAGTTCATAAGGCACTAAAAACTATATCTATCTATCTAGATACGCGTTGGACAACCCTCAGATTCCTCCTGACCCAGCTCCTAACTGCGGCAATTGGTGATCTATTCTATGTGTACCGCCTTACTTGTCAGTCGTTGATTCACGGATCTCCTTGTAGGTGCGTTCAGGGTCCATTTCTCGACTGGCGCTATTCGTCGGTCGTGAGTCCAACGAAGCCGCCCGAGTGGCACGAGCCGCGCGTCTCTATGAAAAACGACACCGATAATTTGTTTAACCAGACGAGCAAGAATAACACGAAAGTGAAAATTGGAGCAGTGCACGTAGTCAGTTAAAAAAAGTTCGTTTAGTGTAGGTATGTCAACTAAGAAAGCTCTTATATCTAGGTGGATTTCGGAAAAAATATGGAACATGCACCGAATGGGAAAGTATGGGTTGTCGTACCTAGTAATCCGTTCTATCACCTTGGCTAGGTTTACGTAATTGGCCATGGTGCTGAAAGTTCATCAGCTCACGAATCTTGGATGCAGGTACTATAAACATCATATCGTTTCTTTCTCATACGTGTATGCAATGCATTGCAGGGAGACAGCGTCTATCTAGCTCGCGGAACTCCCGATCCCCTTCAAATCAATAACGCGTCCGCGTGGGAATTCTACTCTGGTCTCGGTCCCGACGGCGTAGTGATTTGGTCGCCTTATCTCCATTACGCGGCACCGTTATTTACGTGGAAGAATCGCACTGGAGTCACTACTATGACGTAAGAAAAAATAAAGAGCGGATTGGGAATGCAAATTTGCGCTTATCAAGGTACGTGCCTGCTCTATATAAATACATCACGTGCGTCTCTACGCCAACATATTCGCCTTACACCGTGCGAGAGTTCGACACGTACTTCTTGGAGTCCGACAATATGATGGGGCCTTTCAGTCTCATAGCGTACATGGCAAAATTCGGACCCGAAGGTTAACAGGTGTACGAGCAAAATTTTTCGTTTTCTAATCTCTTTTTTTGCACAGCATACTTTGTAAACATTCCAAGCAAATTCGTTGGGACTAAAGTTGATAAGACAGGAAACGGGAGCTTTCTTGACTTCTACTTATCCTACTCTGCCAATTTTGCCATGGGAAGATCCCAACCCAATCCGCCTGCCTCTGGCTATCATTGGACTTTGCTTGAATCGCGTTTCAAGATTAAAGATACAGTGTAACTTCCACTCCGAGTAACCTATATGACCTATGGGCTTTTTTCATGCGTAGGTAAACGGTAGTTGTTGTCTTTATCATTTGGGCATGACATGCACAAGATAGACGCTCTTCACGTTGTACTAGGCACTATATACGTTCGAGAGTCTATACTACTAAGAGCAGCGGCCATCTTGGATGACGTCAGAATCTTTCGTTATAATCGCTAAGGCTCATTCGCTACGCCTTCTACCGCATTCTCTTGCGGTGCAAACATCTCCGACGATCCGCGCGGAGATGACTGGCCATCTCTTTTTTCTCAGACGACATCAGGCGCTCCCTCATGGGGTGCACAATGTCTGGTGCGTTTGTCTTCATTATGACGTCATACGGTACCACGCACTCTGAATTGCGTGTCTTTAAAGGAGGGGCCAGGAGACATACGCTACGCCTTATTTTGCACCGCAATAACGTGCAAGTATCGCGTAATAACGATTGAGCCATTCGCCAAAATCTCAGAGCGTATGATGTAATCTAAAAATGAGGTTTTTGGGAAGGCAAGCTTTGTAGGCTAAATAAGATCAGGGCCTCATCTTTGACTCTTAGGGTCTGTGATCACAGGATATCTGTGAACACAGGGGTATCTGTGATCACAGGGGTAGATGTACAGGATCGCATTTGGGGTACCTGTGTCGCGATCTGCTTACGTCTGCTTATCTTTTCTTTTACTCACACACACATGCGAGCAAGCCCGAAAAAGTACCGCCAGTGGACACAGGCTACGCCTTATTTGCACTGCAATAACGTGCAAATATCGCGATTGAGACATTCGCCAAAACCTCACGATATTAGAGATTGATTCTTGGGGCCTCAATAAGAATCAAAAATGGGGTCAAGATCTTTGATTTTTATGGCCACAAATACAATCAGCTTGCGTCTGCTTATCTTTGCTGACATATGCACATGCGAGTAAGGGAAAGTGTACTAAGCACACAATAGAGCTGAGACCCCCAACACTTATCTATTTTCCCGTGCGAAGCACGGGCACCAAAACGATTCTTAAGCCTTAAATACAAAATTGAAGCCCTAAACTTTGATTCTAAAGGCCTAAATAATAAATTGAGGGCCTAAACTTTGATTATAAGGGCCTCAATAGTAAATTCAGGACCTAAACTTTGATTCTCAAAGCCTAAAAAATAAATTGACGGCCTAAACTTTGATTCTAAGGACATAAATAATAAATTGAGGGCCTAAACTTTGATTCTGAGATCCTAAATAATAAATTGAGGGCCTAAACGTTGATTCTAAGAGCCTAAATAATAAATCGAGGGCCTAAACTTTGATTCTGAGAGCCTAAATAATAAATTGAGGGCCTAAACTTTGATTCTAAGAGCCTAAATAATAAATTCAGGGCCTAAACGTTGATTCTAAGAGCCTAAATAATAAATTGAGGGCCTAAACGTTGATTCTAAGAACCGAAATAATAAATTGAGGACCTAAACGTTGATTCTAAGGACCTAAATAATAAATTCAGGGCCTAAACTTTGATTCTAAGGGCATAAATAATAAATTCAGGGCCTAAACTTTGATTCTAAAAGCCTAAATAATAAATTGAGGGCCTAAATTTTGATTCTAAAGGCCTAAATAATAAATTGAGGGCCTAAACTTTGATTCTGAGAGCCTAAATAATAAATTGAAGACCTAAACTTTGATTCTGAGAGCCTAAATAATAAATTGAGGGCCTAAACCTTGATTATAAAGGCCTAAATAATAAATTGAGGGCCTAAACTTTGATTCTAAGAACCTGAATAATAAATCGAGGACCTAAACTTTGATTCAAAGGACCTAAATAATAAATTCAGGGCCTAAACTTTGATTCTAAAACCCTAAAAAATAAATTGAGGGCCTAAATTTTGATTCTAAAGGCCTAAATAATAAATTCAGGGCCTAAAATTTGATTCTATGAGCCTAAATAATAAATTGAGGGCCTAAATTTTGATTCTAAGGGCCTAAATAATAAATTGAGGGCCTAAACTTTGATTCTGAGAGCCTAAAGAATAAATTGAGGGCCTAAACCTTGATTCTAAGGGCCTAAATAATAAATTGAGGGCCTAAACTTTGATTCTGAGAGCCTAAATAATAAATTGAGGGCCTAAACTTTGATTCTATGAGCCTAAATAATAAATTGAGGGCCTAAACTTTGATTCTAAGAACCTGAATAATAAATTGAGGACCTAAACTTGGATTCTAAGGGCCTAAATAATAAATTCAGGGCCTGAACCTTGATTATAAGAGCCTAAATAATAAATTGAGGGCCTAAACTTTGATTCTGAGAGCCTAAATAATAAATTGAGAGCCAAAATTCTTAGGACCTAATTAATAAATTGAGGGCCTAAACTTTGATTATAAGAACCTGAATAATAAATTGAGGACCTAAACTTTGATTCTAAGGACCTAAATAATAAATTCAGGGCCTAAACTTTGATTCTAAGGACGTAAATAATAAATCCAGGGCCTAAACTTTGATTCTATGAGCCTAAATAATAAATTGAGGGCCTAAACTTTGATTCTGAGAGCCTAAATAATAAATTGAGAGCCTAAACTTTGATTCCGAGATCCTAAATAATAAATTGAGGGCCTAAACCTTGATACTAAGAGCCTAAATAATAAATTCAGGGCCTAAACTTTGATTCTAAGAACCTGAATAATAAATTGAGGGCCTAAACATTGATTCTAAGAGCCAAAATAATAAATTGAGGGCCTAAACTTTGATTCTAAGAGCCTAAATAATAAATGCAGGGCCTAAACTTTGATTCTGAGAGCCTAAATAATAAATTGAGGGCCAAAACTTTGATTCTGAGAGCCTAAATAATAAATTGAGGACCTAAACTTTGATTCTAAGAACCTAAATAATAAATTGAGGGCCTAAACTTTGATTCTAAGAGCCTAAAAAATAAATTGAGGGCCTAAACTTTGATTCTAAGGACGTAAATAATAAATCCAGGGCCTAAACTTTGATTCTATGAGCCTAAATAATAAATTGAGGGCCTAAACTTTGATTCTGAGAGCCTAAATAATAAATAGAGGGCCTAACTTTTGATTCCGAGAGCCTAAATAATAAATTGAGGGCCTAAACCTTGATTCTAAGGGCCTAAATAATAAACTCAGGGCCTAAACTTTGATTCTAAAGCCTAAATAATAAATTGAGGGCCAAAATTTTGATTCTAAAGGCCTAAATAATAAATTGAGAGCCTAAACTTTGATTCTGAGAGCCTAAATAATAAATTGAGGGCCTAAACTTTGATTCTAAGGACCTAAATAATAAAATCAGGGCCTAAACTTTGATTCTAAGGGCATAAATAATAAATTCAGGGCTTAAACTTTGATTCTAAAAACCTAAAAAATAAATTGAGGGCCTAAACGTTGATTCTAAGAACCTAAATAATAAATTGAGGAAATAAACTTTGATTCTAAGGACCTAAACAATAAAATCAGGGCCTAAACTTTGATTCTAAGGGCATAAATAATAAATTCAGGGCCTAAACTTTGATTCTAAAAACCTAAAAAATAAATTGAGGGCCTAAACTTTGATTCTAAGGACATAAATAATAAATCCAGGGCCTAAACTTTGATTCTATGCGCCTAAATAATAAATTGAGGGCCTAAATTTTGATTCTAAGAGCCTAAATAATAAATTGAGGGCCTCAACTTTGATTCTGAGAGCCTAAATAATAAATTCAGGGCCTAAACCTTGATTCTACAGGCCTAAATAATAAATTGAGGGCCTAACCTTTGATTCTAAGGGCCTAAATAATAAATTGAGGTCCTAAACCTTGAATCTTAGGTCCTAAATAACAACTTCAGGGCCTAAACTTTGATTCTAAGGACCTAAATAATAAGTTCAGGACCTAAACTTTGATTCTAAGGACCTAAATTACAAATTTAGGACTAAACTTTGATTCTAAGGGCCTAAATAATAAATTGAGGGCCTAAACTTTGATTCTGAGAGCCTAAATAATAAACTGAGGACCTAAACTTTGATTCTAAGGACCTAAATAATAAATTGAGGGCCTAAACTTTAATTCTAAGGGCCTAAATAATAAATTCAGGGCCTAAAATTTGTTAGGGCCTAAATAATAAATTGAGGGCCTAAACTTTGATTCTAAGGGCCTAAATAATAAATTGAGGGCCTAAACCTTGATTCTAAGGGCCTAAATAATAAATTAAGGTCCTAAACGTTGATTCTAAGAACCTAAATAATAAATTGAGGACCTAAACTTTGATTCTAAGGACCTAAATAATAAAATCAGGGCCTAAACTTTGATTCTAAGGGCATAAATAATAAATTCAGGGCCTAAACTTTGCTTCTAAAAACCTAAAAAATAAATTGAGGTCCTAAACGTTGATTCTAAGAACCTAAATAATAAATTGAGGACCTAAACTTTGATTCTAAGGACCTACATAATAAATTCAGGGCCTAAACTTTGATTCTAAAAGCCTAAATAATAAAATGAGGGCCTAAATTTTGAGTCTAAAGGCCTAAATAATAAATTGAGGGCCTAAACTTTGATTCTGAGAGCCTAAATAATAACTTGAGGGCCTAAACTCTGATTCTGAGAACCTAAATAATAAATTGAGGGCCTAAACTTTGATTCTGAAAGCCTAAATAATAAATTGAGAGCCTAAACTTTGATTCCGAGAGCCTAAATAATAAATTGAGGACCTAAATCTTGATTCTAAGGGCCTAAATAATAAATTCAGGGAATAAACTTTGATTCTGAAGCCTAAATAATAAATTGAGAGCCTAAATTTTGATTCTAAAGGCCTAAATAATAAATTGAAAGCCTAAACTTTGATTCTGAGAGCCTAAATAATAAATTGAGGGCCTAAACTTTGATTCTAAAAGCCTAAATAATAAATTGAGAGCCTAAACTTTGATTCCGAGAGCCTAAATAATAAATAGAGGGCCTAAACTTTGATTCTAAGGGCCTAAATAATAAATTCAGGGCCTAAACGTTGATTCTAAGAGCCTAAATAATAAATTGAGGGCCTAAACGTTGATTCTAAGAACCGAAATAATAAATTGAGGACCTAAACGTTGATTCTAAGGACCTAAATAATAAATTCAGGGCCTAAACTTTGATTCTCAAAGCCTAAAAAATAAATTGACGGCCTAAACTTTGATTCTAAGGACATAAATAATAAATTGAGGGCCTAAACTTTGATTCTGAGATCCTAAATAATAAATTGAGGGCCTAAACGTTGATTCTAAGAGCCTAAATAATAAATCGAGGGCCTAAACTTTGATTCTGAGAGCCTAAATAATAAATTGAGGGCCTAAACTTTGATTCTAAGAGCCTAAATAATAAATTCAGGGCCTAAACGTTGATTCTAAGAGCCTAAATAATAAATTGAGGGCCTAAACGTTGATTCTAAGAACCGAAATAATAAATTGAGGACCTAAACGTTGATTCTAAGGACCTAAATAATAAATTCAGGGCCTAAACTTTGATTCAAAGGACCTAAATAATAAATTCAGGGCCTAAACTTTGATTCTAAAACCCTAAAAAATAAATTGAGGGCCTAAATTTTGATTCTAAAGGCCTAAATAATAAATTCAGGGCCTAAAATTTGATTCTATGAGCCTAAATAATAAATTGAGGGCCTAAATTTTGATTCTAAGGGCCTAAATAATAAATTGAGGGCCTAAACGTTGATTCTAAGAGCCTAAATAATAAATTGAGGGCCTAAACTTTGATTCTAAGAGCCTAAAGAATAAATTGAGGGCCTAAACCTTGATTCTAAGGGCCTAAATAATAAATTGAGGGCCTAAACTTTGATTCTGAGAGCCTAAATAATAAATTGAGGGCCTAAACTTTGATTCTATGAGCCTAAATAATAAATTGAGGGCCTAAACTTTGATTCTAAAAGCCTAAATAATAAAATGAGGGCCTAAATTTTGAGTCTAAAGGCCTAAATAATAAATTGAGGGCCTAAACTTTGATTCTGAGAGCCTAAATAATAACTTGAGGGCCTAAACTCTGATTCTGAGAACCTAAATAATAAATTGAGGGCCTAAACTTTGATTCTGAAAGCCTAAATAATAAATTGAGAGCCTAAACTTTGATTCCGAGAGCCTAAATAATAAATTGAGGACCTAAATCTTGATTCTAAGGGCCTAAATAATAAATTCAGGGAATAAACTTTGATTCTGAAGCCTAAATAATAAATTGAGAGCCTAAATTTTGATTCTAAAGGCCTAAATAATAAATTGAAAGCCTAAACTTTGATTCTGAGAGCCTAAATAATAAATTGAGGGCCTAAACTTTGATTCTAAAAGCCTAAATAATAAATTGAGAGCCTAAACTTTGATTCCGAGAGCCTAAATAATAAATAGAGGGCCTAAACTTTGATTCTAAGGGCCTAAATAATAAATTCAGGGCCTAAACGTTGATTCTAAGAGCCTAAATAATAAATTGAGGGCCTAAACGTTGATTCTAAGAACCGAAATAATAAATTGAGGACCTAAACGTTGATTCTAAGGACCTAAATAATAAATTCAGGGCCTAAACTTTGATTCTCAAAGCCTAAAAAATAAATTGACGGCCTAAACTTTGATTCTAAGGACATAAATAATAAATTGAGGGCCTAAACTTTGATTCTGAGATCCTAAATAATAAATTGAGGGCCTAAACGTTGATTCTAAGAGCCTAAATAATAAATCGAGGGCCTAAACTTTGATTCTGAGAGCCTAAATAATAAATTGAGGGCCTAAACTTTGATTCTAAGAGCCTAAATAATAAATTCAGGGCCTAAACGTTGATTCTAAGAGCCTAAATAATAAATTGAGGGCCTAAACGTTGATTCTAAGAACCGAAATAATAAATTGAGGACCTAAACGTTGATTCTAAGGACCTAAATAATAAATTCAGGGCCTAAACTTTGATTCAAAGGACCTAAATAATAAATTCAGGGCCTAAACTTTGATTCTAAAACCCTAAAAAATAAATTGAGGGCCTAAATTTTGATTCTAAAGGCCTAAATAATAAATTCAGGGCCTAAAATTTGATTCTATGAGCCTAAATAATAAATTGAGGGCCTAAATTTTGATTCTAAGGGCCTAAATAATAAATTGAGGGCCTAAACGTTGATTCTAAGAGCCTAAATAATAAATTGAGGGCCTAAACTTTGATTCTAAGAGCCTAAAGAATAAATTGAGGGCCTAAACCTTGATTCTAAGGGCCTAAATAATAAATTGAGGGCCTAAACTTTGATTCTGAGAGCCTAAATAATAAATTGAGGGCCTAAACTTTGATTCTATGAGCCTAAATAATAAATTGAGGGCCTAAACTTTGATTCTAAGAACCTGAATAATAAATTGAGGACCTAAACTTGGATTCTAAGGGCCTAAATAATAAATTCAGGGCCTGAACCTTGATTATAAGAGCCTAAATAATAAATTGAGGGCCTAAACTTTGATTCTGAGAGCCTAAATAATAAATTGAGAACCTAAACTTTGATTCTAAGGACCTAAAAAATAAATTCAGGGCCTAAACTTTGATTCTATGAGCCTAAATAATAAATTGAGGACCTAAACTTTCATTCTAAGTACCTAAATAATAAATTGAGGGCCTAAACGTTGATTCTAAGAGCCTAAATAATAAAATGAGGGCCTAAACTTTGATTCTAAGAGCCTAAATAATAAATGCGGGGCCTAAACTTTGATTCTGAGAGCCTAAATAATAAATTGAGGGCCAAAACTTTGATTCTGAGAGCCTAAATAATAAATTGAGGACCTAAACTTTGATTCTAAGGACCTAAATAATAAATTCAGGGCCTAAACTTTGATTCTAAGAGCCTAAATAATAAATTGAGGGCCTAAACTTTGATTCCGAGAGCCTAAATAATAAATTGAGAGCCAAAATTCTTAGGACCTAATTAATAAATTGAGGGCCTAAACTTTGATTATAAGAACCTGAATAATAAATTGAGGACCTAAACTTTGATTCTAAGGACCTAAATAATAAATTCAAGGCCTAAACTTTGATTCTAAGGACGTAAATAATAAATCCAGGGCCTAAACTTTGATTCTATGAGCCTAAATAATAAATTGAGGGCCTAAACTTTGATTCTGAGAGCCTAAATAATAAATTGAGAGCCTAAACTTTGATTCCGAGATCCTAAATAATAAATTGAGGGCCTAAACCTTGATACTAAGAGCCTAAATAATAAATTCAGGGCCTAAACTTTGATTCTAAGAACCTGAATAATAAATTGAGGGCCTAAACATTGATTCTAAGAGCCAAAATAATAAATTGAGGGCCTAAACTTTGATTCTAAGAGCCTAAATAATAAATGCAGGGCCTAAACTTTGATTCTGAGAGCCTAAATAATAAATTGAGGGCCAAAACTTTGATTCTGAGAGCCTAAATAATAAATTGAGGACCTAAACTTTGATTCTAAGAACCTAAATAATAAATTGAGGGCCTAAACTTTGATTCTAAGAGCCTAAAAAATAAATTGAGGGCCTAAACTTTGATTCTAAGGACGTAAATAATAAATCCAGGGCCTAAACTTTGATTCTATGAGCCTAAATAATAAATTGAGGGCCTAAACTTTGATTCTGAGAGCCTAAATAATAAATAGAGGGCCTAACTTTTGATTCCGAGAGCCTAAATAATAAATTGAGGGCCTAAACCTTGATTCTAAGGGCCTAAATAATAAACTCAGGGCCTAAACTTTGATTCTAAAGCCTAAATAATAAATTGAGGGCCTAAATTTTGATTCTAAGGACCTAAATAATAAAATCAGGGCCTAAACTTTGATTCTAAGGGCATAAATAATAAATTCAGGGCTTAAACTTTGATTCTAAAAACCTAAAAAATAAATTGAGGGCCTAAACGTTGATTCTAAGAACCTAAATAATAAATTGAGGAAATAAACTTTGATTCTAAGGACCTAAACAATAAAATCAGGGCCTAAACTTTGATTCTAAGGGCATAAATAATAAATTCAGGGCCTAAACTTTGATTCTAAAAACCTAAAAAATAAATTGAGGGCCTAAACTTTGATTCTAAGGACATAAATAATAAATCCAGGGCCTAAACTTTGATTCTATGCGCCTAAATAATAAATTGAGGGCCTAAATTTTGATTCTAAGAGCCTAAATAATAAATTGAGGGCCTAAACTTTGATTCTGAGAGCCTAAATAATAAATTCAGGGCCTAAACCTTGATTCTACAGGCCTAAATAATAAATTGAGGGCCTAACCTTTGATTCTAAGGGCCTAAATAATAAATTGAGGTCCTAAACCTTGAATCTTAGGTCCTAAATAACAACTTCAGATCCTAAACTTTGATTCTAAGGACCTAAATAATAAGTTCAGGACCTAAACTTTGATTCTAAGGACCTAAATTACAAATTTAGGACTAAACTTTGATTCTAAGGGCCTAAATAATAAATTGAGGGCCTAAACTTTGATTCTGAGAGCCTAAATAATAAACTGAGGACCTAAACTTTGATTCTAAGGACCTAAATAATAAATTGAGGGCCTAAACTTTGATTCTAAGGGCCTAAATAATAAATTCAGGGCCTAAAATTTGTTAGGGCCTAAATAATAAATTGAGGGCCTAAACTTTGATTCTAAGGGCCTAAATAATAAATTGAGGGCCTAAACCTTGATTCTAAGGGCCTAAATAATAAATTGAGGTCCTAAACGTTGATTCTAAGAACCTAAATAATAAATTGAGGACCTAAACTTTGATTCTAAGGACCTAAATAATAAAATCAGGGCCTAAACTTTGATTCTAAGGGCATAAATAATAAATTCAGGGCCTAAACTTTGCTTCTAAAAACCTAAAAAATAAATTGAGGTCCTAAACGTTGATTCTAAGAACCTAAATAATAAATTGAGGACCTAAACTTTGATTCTAAGGACCTACATAATAAATTCAGGGCCTAAACTTTGATTCTAAAAGCCTAAATAATAAAATGAGGGCCTAAATTTTGAGTCTAAAGGCCTAAATAATAAATTGAGGGCCTAAACTTTGATTCTGAGAGCCTAAATAATAACTTGAGGGCCTAAACTTTGATTCTGAGAACCTAAATAATAAATTGAGGGCCTAAACTTTGATTCTGAAAGCCTAAATAATAAATTGAGAGCCTAAACTTTGATTCCGAGAGCCTAAATAATAAATTGAGGACCTAAATCTTGATTCTAAGGGCCTAAATAATAAATTCAGGGAATAAACTTTGATTCTGAAGCCTAAATAATAAATTGAGAGCCTAAATTTTGATTCTAAAGGCCTAAATAATAAATTGAAAGCCTAAACTTTGATTCTGAGAGCCTAAATAATAAATTGAGGGCCTAAACTTTGATTCTAAAAGCCTAAATAATAAATTGAGGGCCTAAACTTTGATTCCGAGAGCCTAAATAATAAATAGAGGGCCTAAACTTTGATTCTAAGGGCCTAAATAATAAATTCAGGGCCTAAACTTTGAGAGCCTAAATAATAAATTGAGGGCCTAAATCTTGATTCTAAGGGCCTAAATAATAAATTCAGGGAATAAACTTTGATTCTGAAGCCTAAATAATAAATTGAGGGCCTAAATTTTGATTCTAAAGGCATAAATAATAAATTGAGGGCCTAAACTTTGATTCTAAAAGCCTAAATAATAAATTGAGGGCCTAAACTTTGATTCCGAGAGCCTAAATAATAAATAGAGGGCCTAAACTTTGATTCTAAGGGCCTAAATAATAAATTCAGGGCCTAAACTTTGAGAGCCTAAATAATAAATTGAGGGCCTAAATCTTGATTCTAAGGGCCTAAATAATAAATTCAGGGAATAAACTTTGATTCTGAAGCCTAAATAATAAATTGAGGGCCTAAACTTTGATTCTGAAAGCCTAAATAATAAATTGAGAGCCTAAACTTTGATTCCGAGAGCCTAAATAATAAATTGAGGACCTAAATCTTGATTCTAAGGGCCTAAATAATAAATTCAGGGAATAAACTTTGATTCTGAAGCCTAAATAATAAATTGAGAGCCTAAATTTTGATTCTAAAGACCTAAATAATAAATTGAAAGCCTAAACTTTGATTCTGAGAGCCTAAATAATAAATTGAGGGCCTAAACTTTGATTCTAAAAGCCTAAATAATAAATTGAGGGCCTAAACTTTGATTCCGAGAGCCTAAATAATAAATAGAGGGCCTAAACTTTGATTTTAAGGGCCTAAATAATAAATTCAGGGCCTAAACTTTGAGAGCCTAAATAATAAATTGAGGGCCTAAATCTTGATTCTAAGGGCCTAAATAATAAATTCAGGGAATAAACTTTGATTCTGAAGCCTAAATAATAAATTGAGGGCCTAAATTTTGATTCTAAAGGCATAAATAATAAATTGAAAGCCTAAACTTTGATTCTGAGAGCCTAAATAATAAATTGAGGGCCTAAACTTTGATTCCAAAAGCTTAAATAAAAAATTGAGGGCCTAAACTTTGATTCCGAGAGCCTAAATAATAAATTGAGGGCCTAAACTTTGATTCTAAGGGCCTAAATAATAAATTGAGGGCCTAAACCTTGATTATAAGAGCCTAAATAATAAATTGAGGGCCTAAACTTTGATTCTAAGAGTCTAAATAATAAATTGAGGACCTAAACTTTCATTCTAAGTACCTAAATAATAAATTGAGGGCCTAAACTTTGATTCTGAGAGCCTAAAGAATAAATTGAGGTCCTAAACCTTGATTCTAAGGGCCTAAATAATAAATTCAGGGCCTAAACTTTGATTCTAAAAGCCTAAATAATAAATTGAGGGCCTAAATTTTGATTCTAAAGGCCTAAATAATAAATTGAGAGCCTAAACTTTGATTCTGAGAGCCTAAATAATAAATTGAGGGCCTAAACGTTGATTCTAAGAACCTAAATAATAAATTGAGGACCTAAACTTTGATTCTAAGGACCGAAATAATAAATTCAGGGCCTAAACTTTGATTCTAAGGGCATAAATAATAAATTCAGGGCTTAAACTTTGATTCTGAAAGCCTAAATAATAAAATGAGGGCCTAAATTTTGAGTCTAAGGGCCTAAATAATAAATTGAGAGCCTAAACTTTGATTCTGAGAACCTAAATAATAAATTGAGGGCCTAAACTTTGATTCTGAAAGCCTAACTAATAAATTGAGGGCCTAAATCTTGATTCTAAGGGCCTAAATAATAAATTCAGGGAATAAACTTTGATTCTGAAGCCTAAATAATAAATTGAGGGCCTAAATTTTGATTCTAAAGGCATAAATAATAAATTGAAAGCCTAAACTTTGATTCTGAGAGCCTAAATAATAAATTGAGGGCCTAAACTTTGATACTAAAAGCCTAAATAATAAATTGAGGACCTAAATTTTGATTGTAAAGGCCTAAATAATAAATTGAGAGCCTAAACTTTGATTCCGAGAGCCTAAATAATAAATTGAGAACCTAAACTTTGATTCGGAGAGCCTAAAGAATAAATTGAGGGCCTAAACCTTGATTCTAGGGGCCTAAATAATAAATTCAGCGCCTAAACTTTGATACTAAAAGCCTAAATAATAAATTGAGGACCTAAATTTTGATTCTAAAGGCCTAAATAATAAATTGAGAGCCTAAACTTTGATTCCGAGAGCCTAAATAATAAATTGAGAAACTAAACTTTGATTCTAAGAGCCTAAATAATAAATTCAGGGCCTAAACTTTGATTCGGAGAGCCTAAATAATAAATTGAGGGCATAAACTTTGATTCCGAGAGCCTAAATACTAAATTGAGGGCCTAAACCTTGATTCTAAGAGCCTAAATAATAAATTCAGGGCCTAAACTTTGATTCTGAGAGCCTAAATAATAATTTCAGGGACTAAACTTTGATTCTGAGAGCCTAAGAAATAAATTGAGGACCTAAACTTTGATTCTAAGGACCTAAATATTAAATTCAGGGCCTAAACTTTGATTCTAAGAACCTAAATAATAAATTGAGGACCTAAACTTTGATTCTAAGGACCTAAATAATAAAATCAGGGCCTAAACTTTGATTCTAAGGGCATAAATAATAAATTCAGGGCCTAAACTTTGCTTCTAAAAACCTAAAAAATAAATTGAGGTCCTAAACGTTGATTCTAAGAACCTAAATAATAAATTGAGGACCTAAACTTTGATTCTAAGGACCTACATAATAAATTCAGGGCCTAAACTTTGATTCTAAAAGCCTAAATAATAAAATGAGGGCCTAAATTTTGAGTCTAAAGGCCTAAATAATAAATTGAGGGCCTAAACTTTGATTCTGAGAGCCTAAATAATAACTTGAGGGCCTAAACTCTGATTCTGAGAACCTAAATAATAAATTGAGGGCCTAAACTTTGATTCTGAAAGCCTAAATAATAAATTGAGAGCCTAAACTTTGATTCCGAGAGCCTAAATAATAAATTGAGGACCTAAATCTTGATTCTAAGGGCCTAAATAATAAATTCAGGGAATAAACTTTGATTCTGAAGCCTAAATAATAAATTGAGAGCCTAAATTTTGATTCTAAAGGCCTAAATAATAAATTGAAAGCCTAAACTTTGATTCTGAGAGCCTAAATAATAAATTGAGGGCCTAAACTTTGATTCTAAAAGCCTAAATAATAAATTGAGAGCCTAAACTTTGATTCCGAGAGCCTAAATAATAAATAGAGGGCCTAAACTTTGATTCTAAGGGCCTAAATAATAAATTCAGGGCCTAAACGTTGATTCTAAGAGCCTAAATAATAAATTGAGGGCCTAAACGTTGATTCTAAGAACCGAAATAATAAATTGAGGACCTAAACGTTGATTCTAAGGACCTAAATAATAAATTCAGGGCCTAAACTTTGATTCTCAAAGCCTAAAAAATAAATTGACGGCCTAAACTTTGATTCTAAGGACATAAATAATAAATTGAGGGCCTAAACTTTGATTCTGAGATCCTAAATAATAAATTGAGGGCCTAAACGTTGATTCTAAGAGCCTAAATAATAAATCGAGGGCCTAAACTTTGATTCTGAGAGCCTAAATAATAAATTGAGGGCCTAAACTTTGATTCTAAGAGCCTAAATAATAAATTCAGGGCCTAAACGTTGATTCTAAGAGCCTAAATAATAAATTGAGGGCCTAAACGTTGATTCTAAGAACCGAAATAATAAATTGAGGACCTAAACGTTGATTCTAAGGACCTAAATAATAAATTCAGGGCCTAAACTTTGATTCAAAGGACCTAAATAATAAATTCAGGGCCTAAACTTTGATTCTAAAACCCTAAAAAATAAATTGAGGGCCTAAATTTTGATTCTAAAGGCCTAAATAATAAATTCAGGGCCTAAAATTTGATTCTATGAGCCTAAATAATAAATTGAGGGCCTAAATTTTGATTCTAAGGGCCTAAATAATAAATTGAGGGCCTAAACGTTGATTCTAAGAGCCTAAATAATAAATTGAGGGCCTAAACTTTGATTCTAAGAGCCTAAAGAATAAATTGAGGGCCTAAACCTTGATTCTAAGGGCCTAAATAATAAATTGAGGGCCTAAACTTTGATTCTGAGAGCCTAAATAATAAATTGAGGGCCTAAACTTTGATTCTATGAGCCTAAATAATAAATTGAGGGCCTAAACTTTGATTCTAAGAACCTGAATAATAAATTGAGGACCTAAACTTGGATTCTAAGGGCCTAAATAATAAATTCAGGGCCTGAACCTTGATTATAAGAGCCTAAATAATAAATTGAGGGCCTAAACTTTGATTCTGAGAGCCTAAATAATAAATTGAGAACCTAAACTTTGATTCTAAGGACCTAAAAAATAAATTCAGGGCCTAAACTTTGATTCTATGAGCCTAAATAATAAATTGAGGACCTAAACTTTCATTCTAAGTACCTAAATAATAAATTGAGGGCCTAAACGTTGATTCTAAGAGCCTAAATAATAAAATGAGGGCCTAAACTTTGATTCTAAGAGCCTAAATAATAAATGCGGGGCCTAAACTTTGATTCTGAGAGCCTAAATAATAAATTGAGGGCCAAAACTTTGATTCTGAGAGCCTAAATAATAAATTGAGGACCTGAACTTTGATTCTAAGGACCTAAATAATAAATTCAGGGCCTAAACTTTGATTCTAAGAGCCTAAATAATAAATTGAGGGCCTAAACTTTGATTCCGAGAGCCTAAATAATAAATTGAGAGCCAAAATTCTTAGGACCTAATTAATAAATTGAGGGCCTAAACTTTGATTATAAGAACCTGAATAATAAATTGAGGACCTAAACTTTGATTCTAAGGACCTAAATAATAAATTCAGGGCCTAAACTTTGATTCTAAGGACGTAAATAATAAATCCAGGGCCTAAACTTTGATTCTATGAGCCTAAATAATAAATTGAGGGCCTAAACTTTGATTCTGAGAGCCTAAATAATAAATTGAGAGCCTAAACTTTGATTCCGAGATCCTAAATAATAAATTGAGGGCCTAAACCTTGATACTAAGAGCCTAAATAATAAATTCAGGGCCTAAACTTTGATTCTAAGAACCTGAATAATAAACTGAGGGCCTAAACATTGATTCTAAGAACCAAAATAATAAATTGAGGGCCTAAACTTTGATTCTAAGAGCCTAAATAATAATTTCAGGGACTAAACTTTGATTCTGAGAGCCTAAGAAATAAATTGAGGACCTAAACTTTGATTCTAAGGACCTAAATATTAAATTCAGGGCCTAAACTTTGATTCTAAGGGCCTAAATAATAAATTGAGGGCCTAAACTTTGATTCTAAGAGCCTAAAAAAAAAATTGAGAACCTAAACTTTAATTCAAAGTACCTAAATAATAAATTGGGGGCCTAAACTTTGATTCGGAGAGCCTAAATAATAAATTGAGGGCATAAACTTTGATTCCGAGAGCCTAAATACTAAATTGAGGGCCTAAACCTTGATTCTAAGAGCCTAAATAATAAATTCAGGGCCTAAACTTTGATTCTGAGAGCCTAAATAATAATTTCAGGGACTAAACTTTGATTCTGAGAGCCTAAGAAATAAATTGAGGACCTAAACTTTGATTCTAAGGACCTAAATATTAAATTCAGGGCCTAAACTTTGATTCTAAGGGCCTAAATAATAAATTGAGGGCCTAAACTTTGATTCTAAGAGCCTAAATAATAAATTGAGAACCTAAACTTTAATTCAAAGTACCTAAATAATAAATTGGGGGCCTAAACTTTGATTCTGAGAGCCTAAAGAATAAATTGAGGGCCTAAACCTTGATTCTAAAGGCCTAAATAATAAACTGAGGACCTAAACTTTGATTCTGAGAGCCTAAATAATAAATTGAGGACCTAAACTTTGATTCTAAGGACCTAAATAATAAATTCAGGGCCTAAACTTTGATTCTAAGAGCCTAAATAATAAATTCAGGGCCTAAACTTTGATTCTGAGAGCCTAAATAATAAATTGAGGGCCTAAACGTTGATTCTAAGAACCTAAATAATAAATTGAGGACCTAAACTTTGATTCTAAGGACGTAAATAATAAATTGAGGGCCTAAACTTTGATTCTGAGAGCCTAATTAATATATTGAGGGCCTAAACTTTGATTCTGAGAGCCTAAATAATAAATTCAGGGCCTAAACCTTGATTCTACAGGCCTAAATAACAACTTGAGGGCCTAAACTTTGATTCTAAGGACCTAAATAATAAATTCAGGGCCTAAACTTTGTTAGGGCCTAAATAATAAATTGAGGGCCTAAACTTTGATTCTAAGGACCTAAATAATAAATTGAGGGCCTAAATTTTGATTCTAAGGACCTAAATTTATATAAATTCAGGGCCTAAACCTTGATTCTTAGGGCCTAAATAATAATTTGATGGCCTAAACTTTGATTCTAAGGACCTAAATAATAAATTGAGGGCCTAAACTTTGATTCGGAGAGCCTAAATAATAAATTGAGGGCCTAAACCTTGATTCTATGGGCCTAAATAATAAATTCAGGGCCTAAACTTTGATTCTGAGAGCCTAAATAATAAATTGAGGGCCAAAACTTTGATACTAAAAGCCTAAATAATAAATTGAGGACCTAAATTTTGATTCTAAAGGCCTAAATAATAAATTGAGAGCCTAAACTTTGATTCCGAGAGCCTAAATAATAAATTGAGAACCTAAACTTTGATTCGGAGAGCCTAAAGAATAAATTGAGGGCCTAAACCTTGATTCTAGGGGCCTAAATAATAAATTCAGGGCCTAAACTTTGATACTAAAAGCCTAAATAATAAATTGAGGACCTAAATTTTGATTGTAAAGGCCTAAATAATAAATTGAGAGCCTAAACTTTGATTCCGAGAGCCTAAATAATAAATTGAGAACCTAAACTTTGATTCGGAGAGCCTAAAGAATAAATTGAGGGCCTAAACTTTGATTCTAAGGGCCTAAATAATTAATTCAGGGCCTAAAATTTGTTAGGGCCTAAATAATAAATTGAGGGCCTAAACTTTGATTCTAAGGACCTAAATAATAAATTCAGGGCCTAAACTTTGATTCTAAGGACCTAAATTTATATACATTCAGGGCCTAAACCTTGATTCTTAGGGCCTAAATAATAATTTCAGGGCCTAAACATTGCCTAAATAATAAATTGAGGGCCTAAACGTTGATTCTAAGAGCCTAAATAATAAATTCAGGGCCTAAACGTTGATTCTAAGAGCCTAAATAATAAATTCAGGGCCTAAACTTTGATTCTGAGAGCCTAAATAATAGATTGAGGGCCTAAACTTTGATTCTGAGAGCCTAAATAATAAATTGAGGGCCTAAACTTTGATTCTAAGGACCTAAATAATAAATTCAAGGCCTAAACGTTGATTATAAGAGCCTAAATAATAAATTGAGAGCCTAAACTTTGATTCTAAGAGCCTAAATAATAAATTGAGGAAATAAACTTTCATTCTAAGTACCTAAATAATAAATTGAGGGCCTAAACTTTGATTCCGAGAGCCTAAAGAATAAATTGAGGTCCTAAACCTTGATTCTAAGGGCCTAAATAATAAATTCAGGGCCTAAACTTTGATTCTAAAAGCCTCAATAATAAATTGAGGGCCTAAATTTTGATTCTAAAGGCCTAAATAATAAATTGAGAGCCTCGCCTTTGATTCTGAGAGCCTAAATAATAAATTGAGGGCCTAAACGTTGATTCTAAGAACCTAAATAATAAATTGAGGACCTAAACTTTGATTATAAGGACCTAAATAATAAATTCAGGGCCTAAACTTTGATTCTAAGGGCATAAATAATAAATTCAGGGCCTAAACTTTGATTCAAAAAGCCTAAATAATAAAATGAGGGCCTAAATTTTGAGTCTAAAGGCCTAAATAATAAATTGAGGGCCTAAACTTTGATTCTAACGGCCTAAATAATAAATTCAGGGCCTAAACTTAGATTCCGAGAGCCTAAATAATAAATTGAAAGCCTAAATCCTGATTCTAAGGGCCTAAATAATAAATTCAGGGAATAAACTTTGATTCTGAAGCCTAAATAATAAATTGAGGGCCTAAATTTTGATTCTAAAGGCCTAAATAATAAATTCAAAGCCTAAACTTTGATTCTGAGAGCCTAAATAATAAATTGAGGGCCTAAACTTTGATTCTAAAATCCTAAATAATAAATTGAGAGCCTAAACTTTGATTCCGAGAGCCTAAATAATAAATTGAGGGCCTAAACTTTGATTCTAAGGGCCTAAATAATAAATTCAGGGCCTAAAATTTGTTAGGGCCTAAATAATAAATTGAGGACCTAAACTTTGATTCTAAGAACCTAAATAATAAATTGAGGGCCTAAATTTTGATTCTAAAGGCCTAAATAATAAATTCAAAGCCTAAACTTTGATTCTGAGAGCCTAAATAATAAATTGAGAACCTAAACTTTGATTCGGAGAGCCTAAAGAATAAATTGAGGGCCTAAACTTTGATTCTAAGGGCCTAAATAATTAATTCAGGGCCTAAAATTTGTTAGGGCCTAAATAATAAATTGAGGGCCTAAACTTTGATTCTAAGGACCTAAATAATAAATTGAGGGCCTAAACTTTGATTCTAAGGACCTAAATAATAAATTCAAGGCCTAAACGTTGATTATAAGAGCCTAAATAATAAATTGAGAGCCTAAACTTTGATTCTAAGAGCCTAAATAATAAATTGAGGAAATAAACTTTCATTCTAAGTACCTAAATAATAAATTGAGGGCCTAAACTTTGATTCCGAGAGCCTAAAGAATAAATTGAGGTCCTAAACCTTGATTCTAAGGGCCTAAATAATAAATTCAGGGCCTAAACTTTGATTCTAAAAGCCTCAATAATAAATTGAGGGCCTAAATTTTGATTCTAAAGGCCTAAATAATAAATTGAGAGCCTACACTTTGATTCTGAGAGCCTAAATAATAAATTGAGGGCCTAAACGTTGATTCTAAGAACCTAAATAATAAATTGAGGACCTAAACTTTGATTATAAGGACCTAAATAATAAATTCAGGGCCTAAACTTTGATTCTAAGGGCATAAATAATAAATTCAGGGCCTAAACTTTGATTCAAAAAGCCTAAATAATAAAATGAGGGCCTAAATTTTGAGTCTAAAGGCCTAAATAATAAATTGAGGGCCTAAACTTTGATTCTAACGGCCTAAATAATAAATTCAGGGCCTAAACTTAGATTCCGAGAGCCTAAATAATAAATTGAAAGCCTAAATCCTGATTCTAAGGGCCTAAATAATAAATTCAGGGAATAAACTTTGATTCTGAAGCCTAAATAATAAATTGAGGGCCTAAATTTTGATTCTAAAGGCCTAAATAATAAATTCAAAGCCTAAACTTTGATTCTGAGAGCCTAAATAATAAATTGAGGGCCTAAACTTTGATTCTAAAATCCTAAATAATAAATTGAGGGCCTAAACTTTGATTCCGAGAGCCTAAATAATAAATTGAGGGCCTAAACCTTGATTCTAAGGACCTAAATAATAAATTCAGGGCCTAAACTTTGATTCTAAAGCCTAAATAATAAATTGAGGGCCTAAATTTTGATTCTAAAGGCCTAAATAATAAATTGAGAGCCGAAACTTTGATTCTGAGAGCCTAAATAATAAATTGAGGGCCTAAACTTTGGTTCTAAAGGCCTAAATAATAAATTGAGGGCCTAAACTTTGATTCTAAGGGCCTAAATAATAAATTCAGGGCCTAAAATTTGTTAGGGCCTAAATAATAAATTGAGGGCCTAAACTTTGATTCTAAGGACCTAAATTTATATAAATTCAGGGCCTAAACTTTGATTCTTAGGGCCTAAATAATAATTTGAGGGCCTAAACTTTGATTCTAAAAGCCTAAATAATAAATTCAGGGCCTAAACTTTGATTCTGAGAGCCTAAATAATAAATTGAGGGCCTAAACTTTGATTCTGAGAGCCTAAATAATAAATTGAGAACCTAAACTTTGATTCTAAGGACCTAAATAATAAATTCAGGGCCTAAACTTTGATTCTAAGGGCCTAAATAATAAATTCAGGGCCTAAACTTTGATTCTATGAGCCTAAATAATAAATTGAGGACCTAAACTTTCATTCTAAGTACCTAAATAATAAATTGAGGGCCTAAACGTTGATTCTAAGAGCCTAAATAATAAATTGAGGGCCTAAACTTTGATTCTAAGAGCCTAAATAATAAATGCAGGGCCTAAACTTTGATTCTAAGGGCCTAAATAATAAATTCAGGGCCTAAACTTTGATTCTATGAGCCTAAATAATAAATTGAGGACCTAAACTTTGATTCTAAGGACCTAAATAATAAATTGAGGGCCTAAACTTTGATTCTAAGGGCCTAAATAATAAATTCAGGGCCTAAACTTTGTTAGGGCCTAAATAATAAATTGAGGGCCTAAACTTTGATTCTAAGGACCTAAATAATAAATTGAGGGCCTAAACTTTGATTCTAAGGACCTAAATTTATATAAATTCAGGGCCTAAACCTTGATTCTTAGGGCCTAAATAATAATTTGATGGCCTAAACTTTGATTCTAAGGACCTAAATAATAAATTCAGGGCCTAAACTTTGATTCTAAAGACCTAAATTATAAATTTAGGACTAAACTTTGATTCTAAGGGCCTAAATAATAAACTGCATTTTTCCGTGCGAAGCACGGGCACCAAAACTAGTAGCTACAAACTCTGAGGCCCCTTTAGGGTACAGAGGCTACGCGACAGTAAAAACGGTCAGCTAATGTGCCTACCTGATCTATTTTTCTGCCTTGACCGAGTAGTGGGTTCTGAATAGTTTCTCTTCGACTGCATGATGCGCTAGGCGCGGCACCGAGTGATTGAGCTGATTGCCCGCGTCAGGTGAGGTGCTCTAAGACAACAGCTCTAGGTTTCCAGACTCTCCCGTCTCCTGAAATGTCGCGTTTAGTGTGGAAGACGATGTTTACCTTTGCTTATACGGGATAGATCAAAGCCGGAAATGATCGACTTGAAATCGTGAGCGCCTGTTTGAAAAATAAAAACATAAAAATAGAAAGCAGTGCTATACCGGTAATTCATATGTACATACAACGTATATCATCGCATCTAGAAAACTTCTTAGTCGTCTTCGTCCAGCTCGTTTTTGAGAGTCTCGATGTCTTCAACCGAAATTTCTCTTTCTGGTTCTAAGTACGCCTCTATCCAATCTTTGGGCGTGTTATCAGAGACTGGCGTTGACCGTAGAGACAAAAGAGCTTTTCTACAGTTGACCCAAGCTCTCTTCAATTCTTGTGAAGGATAGGCGTAATCCAAGTTGCAGTCAAAAGGAAGCCACAGCGGACTTTCAGCTTTTAGGTATTCATGAAAATTTTTATACACTTGGTCTCCTTTGCTAACAGCCAGTCTAAGACAATTGGGATCCAGGCACATCCCGAGCGCTACACGATCTCCAGAAGCATATTTGTACGCCCAACGATTAAACGAGGGAAACAAATGTCGTTTTGGAGCGACTTTATGTTTGCCGTCATGGCCACTTGGTCCTTCACACTTGGCTCCGCATTTCGGGCAGCGAGCAAAACAACCCCGAAGGCAATCCTCCCAAACGCCTTCTCGCACTGAACGAAGAGATTCGGGAAACAATATGTCTTTGAGTTCGTTTAGCAAAATACGCAACAATTCCTTGATCTTTACCCGAAACGACTGAACAAATATTCCGATGTTCTTAATATGAAAGTTGGCAGTAATTGGAAAATGTTTAACGACGGAAAGAAAGTAAGAGGAGGCCTCCGTACAATTGTTTAGCCACAGTTTAAAATTTTGAATACACACCGGCGAACTACCGCGGAAAACAATTTCCTTTTCCCAAGAATGAGCTGAAAGTTGTAAACTGCTAAAAACTTCACTTACATCCTCTAATATTTGTTCCCCGCTGCTGCGAAGAAGAGATCTCTCTTCTGCCTTTGATTGTCTAACATACTCTTTTCGTAAGAACTTATTCACGTTAAGACAATACTTTATCACGTTTCTGTAATTGGATTCCCCAAAACTTATCTCGTAAGCTCGCACAGCAGCCATCGTTTGATCGTAACCGAAGATTTTGTGTATAGACTCTTTTGCCTTAACCCTTAGTTCTGTTAGCTGCGACTCTACAAATGATCTTAGGCTTTTAGCGTAGGATAAGGCAAAGGCGTTTGCTCTCTCAGCGTCGTCTTTACCTTGAGAAAGAATGGCCAAAAAATTTCTCTTTTGCAGATCCTTTTCGGCAGCGAGCTCTCTTCTTTTCATGAGCAGTACCTGCTCTTGCTTTTCAAGGAGAGAGTCGACTGCCGAAAGTTTAAGAGTTATAAAGACGTCGTCCAGAAAATGTGGTCTTTTCAAAATCAAGCCAAGCTCTCGCAGATCCATTTCCAATTCATCTGTAGCAGCCATCACTTTGGTGACCGCTTGCTTCGCCATTTTGCGATCAAAGCCTTCAAAAGATAACGTTTCTGGAAGTCTCGTAAATTCTTCATGCAGAATTGTGGCAAATTTGCCCTGAAAACTTGGCAGTATTGCTTTCTCGAACGTTTGCCAAACGCCTTCAGACACAGAACTCAACCGTTCTCCTACGAGACGAGGTGTGTAAATTATATCAACGTAATTCGCTTTCCACTCTTCCGTGTTGGCGTTCAAAAGACAAAATTTTGACTTGATGCTCCGCGGATGATGGACGGCTATAGGAATCGATACTAACTTCTCATTTCGTACTTGATGACGAGTCGTTTCGATAGCATTGTCAAATATTCGAAACACTTTATCTGAAATTTCTTCTCTGCTTTCCTTCGTTTTCAGAAGCCTTAAACTAAAGTCGTCTTCACATCGTTTCCAAAGATTGGAAAACATGTCTTCGAGGTCTTCCTCTTTTAATGCCATTCGGTCACGACGGTTTTGCAATAGAATTTCAATTGTTTCGGCAAACTGTCTGGCAATGCCTTCCATACCTATTTCGTTCTTTCTCGCATTCATAAAGAGCCTAAACGTGTACATAAAAGAGCTGCATTTCTGCTCCACAGGACAGCGAAACAAGTTCAGGCACTGTGACCTAATATTAGTATACTGCTTGTGGTTGGTCTTCTCTTCGAACGTCTGCTGAAGGCATCGAATTATCGCCTCCTGCATGCTGCTGAGATTTACCCGAAAACGCTGACTTACGTCCTGCAACGCTTCCTCGTCCCTGGCCTTAGTTATTTCCTCTTTAGCGAGAAGAACCAGATCAGATGCAGCTCGCAATAGTCCATGCGTCTCGTTGTCGAGACTTTCAAGTACTTCGTTAACAATTCCATCTAATTCACTTCGAAGACGAATTTCGTTGATGGTTTTGTAATGCAAAAGAGAATAACCGAACTTGGTTAGCGTTTTCCAGACGTACTGAGCTCGATCGTACCAGTCTTTCAACGGCTTACTGCTCCCAGCCCTAGACGTCAAAGGCTGTCGCTTAAGCATGTCGAGTATTGATTGGCGAAGGAAAAAGATTTGCTTGGAAAAGTCGCCAGAGGGAACTTCTACGCATTTCGTCTTCGTCTGCACAACCGTGAATGCAGACCTTAGCATGAAAAGACAGTCTTGGCTTATTTTGATCAAGTCTTTCACGTCCTTCTCGCACGAAAGCATGGCGTCCTTAAGGGCGGCTTCCATTTTTAGAAGGCAGGTTTTCTGAGCTTGAAAACACTTTATGTCTCTCTGATCACGCAAGATAAAGGCAATTTTGGGTTGGCTTTGAGAAAGTTTAAGGCTCTCCATTGCGTATAGGCAAATTTCGAGTAGATCTTTCAAAACGGTGGAAATTTCGCCTTTGTGGTTAATAAGAACTAAATCAGAACATGCCAATGCCATTACCGTCATTTTGCCGTCGAATTCTCGTCCTCCTCCTTCAATTGATAAGAGTCCTTCCGAATCAAGTACAAGAATGTTTACGCCTACAGCAGTTCGAACAAACGAGGCGTACAGCCCTCGAGTACACCGGCCAGATTGAGTTGCAAATCCGCATCCAAAAAGGTAATTTAAAAGGGTCGATTTTCCGGAACTTTGAATTCCTATGACCGAAACTACAAAGAGCCTTTCGTCTGCTTTTTGCTCTGCATCTATCATTTCGAGAATGTCTGAAACAAAAGTCCCCGCCATTCTCAGCGGTTTTCCGAACAGCAACGGAATTATGTTCCTTGTTTTCAGACACTGAAAGTACAGATCCTTCGCCGTGGAACAATCTATTCGCAATAAGTCACAAAAAGCGTTGGGAGATTTGGCGCTGTACATTTCCGTCATTTCTGCCCAAAAGCTGTCTAAGGTGACGTTCACTTCATCGATTTCTTTACACAAGCGTCGGTAGTCTTCTTCTAAAAGCGCTTGTTTCGCATCATCAGCTACTTTCATTTCAAGTAGCACTGACTGTTGTTTGGCGCGTAGTTCGACGAGGAATTTGGTTTTCCACAGCTCGAGGTATTTCTGAAATTCTAAAAGACGACTAGGGTCTTTGAGCGTTATCACTTCAGTGAACAGCTCCATAATGCCTGTAGAGTTCGCAGATGCTCTTCTCTTGACCAACAGCTGTTTTCTTTTAGCTATTTGTTTCATATCGAGTTCGGTTTTATCGCCCAACTTCTGCTGCGCTAGGCACGTCATTACGTTCTTTTCCTCTTCCTCTAGTTCAGACATTTCTGACGCAATTGACGAAAACGGGAAAATTATTTGCGCCAGTCTTCTTTCCCGTTGCCAAACCGAATCTAAACTGGCAATCAGCCGTTGCCCTAGCACCGAGTGTGCCGAAAGAGGCGGTATCGACCAGCCTACAGATAACGCCGTATGCACGACGTGTATGCTTTCGATGCAGGGCAACGTAAAGTCGTTTTCGACAAGCGACAGAGACTCTTTTAGTGTCTCCGTAAGTTGCTTTACGTCTTGATATCTGTGAGCCTCTTTTCGATATCTGCTAAAGTTCTTGACTGTGCGAACAGTAACGTTGCTAGTTGGCAAGGCCTTTTGTAAGGTTGAGGCAGCTCGTTCTGTAGTGCTTACACGATTCCCGTCTGAAACGTCACGAACAAGAAAAACAATTGCAGCTGACTTGTTCGTCTTGTCATGAAGCGCGAGCTGACGAAATAGAAGAAAATGAAGGTCCTCGCTCAGAGAGAGTTCGGTATCGTCTGACGTGACGTCTTGCTTTGAAACGTGAATGAGAATTGCTTTGGAAAAATACGCTAATGTTCCAAGAGCAACAGAAAAATCGAGGCTTCTATCGAAGCCATGAACATCGGCGTATGAAAAGCCCAACGGCTCTTTAGTCTCAAGAACAAGGTCAATAGAAGGACTGTGAGTTGGTCCAGCTATATTTTCCTCTCCATCCAGCAACTTGGTATCTATTGAGGATGTTGCCAACATAGGAATAAGTCTGCTTAGAAGAAAGGTCTTCCCGCCTTGTGCAGTATCTCTAGTACCACATGACAAGACAAGTGACGCTGACGGAGTCAAAAGAGCGTTCCTTAGAACTTCGAGACTGTTTTTTCGAAGCACTTCATTTTCTCTTAGCAAAGTATAGTAATACGGCAGCGGGTAGCCCAGCACTAAAAGCTGGCTAGCAATCTGACATTGAGTTGCGAAAGAAGACGACTCTAAGAAAGCGACGATTAGATCTTTAGACGAAAAACTCAAAATCAGATCGGGTAGAGGTACGTCTTGTCCTTGAAGACTGTCGTGCATCTTGACGAGGAATGACGTAAATGCGTCAACAGCCTCTCGCCTATTGATGGCATCAATGAAAAAGGGATGAAGAACTTGACAAAGTCCTTCTTTCATATTCAAATTTCTTGCCAGAGCATCGCGCATTATTTCCACAGATTCTGGAGAGCACGAACTTCCTGGATCTTCTTCATCTTCAGCGTGAAACAAAGTGGATAGCAGAATAGAATTAGACGGATGAGGAGTGTCTGGATTGACATTTTCGCCTATCATCAGAGCGTAAAATGATCGTCTTTCGACGTCGTCTTCATCGTCCTGCTTACTGTCACATGTAAACGCATTCAAATCTAAACAAAAAGCAAGCTCATCAAAACTGAATTGGCGCCAAGAGCATTTGGACACCAAAGCATCTAACTCCTTAATAAACTATTAGAAGGGCAATGTGCACTGCAAATAACAAACGCATTTTAGGTGTACAACAACAACAGCACATGGGTGCTTTTGTGGTAGTAGTTTCAGTTTCAGTTTTAGTTTAGATAAAGGAAGACGATTCTGCGACGACTTCCAAGCGAAAAAGGAAAAAATATTGCAAGAGATTCGATTAAGATCAATGATTAGCGGTAAATACTGTTCGCTGATTTACCCTGTCGTTGAGAACGTAGTTGGTCAACAATCTCATCGGCTACTACTCTTGGCTGGCTTTCGCCTCTACGAAAAAACGACAGTGCACGTGAAAGAGCAGCAGTGCTTTGCTGGCGAAGAATGCGGGCAAAGGAAGGCAACAACAAGGTTTTGGTGGTTTCGAGGGGTCCATCACGGTAGAGCAGAGAGAGCTGGCGCTCCACATCAACCAAGGCTTTCGTGCGAATGCCAGGAGCCAAGTGAACGTCGCAATCTTTCGAGGCAGCTTCTCTAGCCATTTCGAGTTTATCCGGGAATATTTAGTACGAACGTCAGCAGCCAAGAAAGCAGTTTCTTTTCATTTATCCGGAGACTGCTCTAGTGCAATGTACTGCATAATTCTAGAAATGTAAAAAGTGTTAAAATAGTTCTGCAGGTGTAAAAACTATAACAAAAAAGAAAGAGTTACCAAAAAGAGCTAAGTAGAGGAGGGAGAGACGTATGTAGGTATACGTGCGCAGAACAAAGATTTCGTGCAATATCGCAACCACAAAAACTGTTAGTTCATGAATTGGCGTGGATCAAAAGCCATGTTTGCTTCGTCTGACCAAGCAGCGTATGAAGAACCATCCATTTCGGGAGCATGCTGATTACCCTGGGCAAGAGCGTGATTTACACCCCCAATTGGGGCTTTGCACTCCGGACACATGCCACCTTGATTCGCTCCACCGCATTCTCCAATAGCATAAATGTGTCCCTGAGGGCACTTGTACCAATGACCATGGCTAAGTCCAATGGCTTTGACAATTTGAATTCTTTCTACGTCTGATATACCAGGTGCTCCAGAAAATTCAGCGACAATTTTAAGAGCTTCTTTGACTGTTTCAATTTGATCCATCGTAAGCTTATCCAGGCGAAAGATCATTTTAACTTTTCGAAGATACTCCTTCTCAGTATCAGGAAGCAGCAAAGCCCTGCTTCGGATTCTGTACTGAATAAGATGAAAATGGAATTTGTTTTCAACTGTCAGCAGCTGCACTTGAATGTCGTTCACCGTTTCTGCGGTAAGTTGAGCTACCATGACAACGTCGATGAGAGTCCTTAACTCGTTGGACAATTTACGACACTCCAGACGAAACACGTCGTCACCCCCACTACCGATTGCTTTAGCAATTTTAGTGCCCAATTCAGCCACCTTGGGAAGAAGTAGAATTTGATTTTCAGCCGTCCACAGTTCTTCTGGTGTCGGCCTGTCACGTATGCGGTGCATAATTTTACCGCACGGTCCGTCGTCGTCTAATAAGAAAACAATCGACTCTTTTGACGCCAAAGACGCGACCGCAAGTCGAGCGTGGCGAACAACGCCGGCGTTGATTCTGTCTGAAAAGAGCGGAGATTCGGCCAACGTTGTAATGAGGTCGAGAACCTCCCGCTTGAGCCGCTTCTTCGTTCTCTCCATCTCAGCCGATTGCTGGATCATCGTCCGTTTCACAGCCTCTATGTCTTGCAAGGCACGCTTGATGACATTGCCGTAGCGCAAGTTGCGTCGAACGGCCGTTTTGCATCGAGGACACTGCTTCAAACCGATGTGAAGACCACCATCGTCGTCTGTCTGCGTCTGATCCATCCACCTGTCAAGCGCTTTCACTTCAAAAATGTGATGGCAGTCTTCGAGTTCGACAAATCGAGCGTTTGGTTCGTCTTCGTCGCCGAAAAAGATTTCGGTCACTTCGTCGCGATCGCACGTGCGACACTTGCTCGGACACGGTTCGCCGCACAGACCAATGCATCGATGACCGCAGTCGAGTTTCTTCAAGCAAGCCCGATCGCATCTCGGACGATCGCACTCTTCGCTGCAGAGCTTCGTACACCGATGATGCCGGCATTCCCACGTGCACCGCTCCTTGCACGGACTGCATAGTTCACCGCACTTGTTGCGACAGGCACTGTGCTCGCATCGATTCTCGCAAGAAGCCTCGCACGGCGGACAATTCTTCGTGCACGGATACGCGCACTCGTGCGAGCAGACGAGAGTTCGACCGCATTGGCTTCGACACGACTTGTGCCTTCGACCGCCGAGACACTCGCCGCAAGTGCCCGTGCACGGATGCCCGCACTCGAGCAGACTGACACACGGCTCCGAACACAATCCGTTTTCGTGCCGAAGATGGCATGGAACTTCGAGCGTGTGTCCGCATTCAAAACGCTTTGTTACACTGACGAGACACCTCTGTGTGCAGTTCCAATCTCCGCAGCGATTTACGCACGAATGACCGCAAGCGAGTAGTTTCGGGCACGGTTCGCGGCAGATAAAAGACTCATTTTCTTGATGGCACGGCACCAGCTGCACATGTCCGCATTCCGATAACACTCGTGGGACCTTGACCGTGCAGTTGCCGCACTGTTGATAGCATCGTCTGCTGCAGGCGTGCTCGCGCGGACACGTGCGAGCGCACGGTTTCTTACACTTGTACTCCTTGTGCTGTGGATCGTACGGATGGCAGGAGAGCGAGCATACGTGACCGCAATGGAGCCGAAATTCGCACGGTTTCGTACAGCCGCCCTCGGGCGCCTTATCAAAGTCAGAAGCCTTGGAAACGGTGGTAACGGTGCGGGGATGATTTTGACAGCACAGTTCGAGCTCGCGACCAATACCGCCATCCTTAATCATATCGGCGCGAATGAGACTCCACAGGTCGTTCGTCTTGGCCAACATCGTCATATTTCCAATGCAGTAAAAGCCCATCTTAGCTCGCGACAAGGCGACGCAGACCCGATTAGAAATATTCAGAAAACCGATCTTCTTAGCGTCGTTGCTGCGAACGAGCGACAAGATGATGATGTCGTTCTCTTCGCCTTGATAGTTGTCTACGGCCGTCACACGAACGCCCGAAAAAACGCCGCGACGCGTACGCATCAACTCCTTTATCTCGAGCAGTTGCCCGGTGTACGTCGTCAGAATCGTTATTCTCGAACCGGCGACGTTCTGTTGAATCAGGTAGAGACAAAACGACGTGACGAACGCCGCCTCGTGTCGATTCAAGTGACTACGCAGATCTTCGTTCTCCGACTCCTTCGATCGATGATCGACGAAGAAAATGTTGCGTCGGACGCCCGGCACGTTGCCGTACGACTTCACCGACTCGTGATCGTGTAAGTCGTCGTAGATGTGATTCATGAGTCGTCGTATCTCCGGTCGCATGCGATGCTGCGTGTTCAGACGACGACACGGCATGTCGTTGTTTCTCATGCGTTCGAACATGGATACGTCTAAATCGAACTTCTGCGCGAGACGATAGACGTGCGGCGACGGTCGAAGTTGCTGATGATCGCCTATCAGAATCAGGTGTTCCGTCGCCGGCGAGAGTGTCGTGACGATATGGGCTTCGTACACTTCGGCCGCCTCTTCGACGACGACGATTCTCGGTCGAATTTCTTGGAGTAGACTTCGATATTTCGCCGCTCCTGTCGTCGTCATGCCGATGACCGTTGCTGATTGCAGAATGTGGAGATCTTCTTGCTCGCTTTGCTCCTTCAAGCGGGTGCACGCCTGCTCAAATTTGGTATACAGAACGTTGCATTGTTGCTCGTAGTGCGTCTGGAGTTTATTCATCCAGTAATTATAGAGGCGCCAGCGACCTTCTTCGTTTAGATCCCACAGATCGTATTCATTAAGTGCACCTACTTCTTCTTCTGCCATCGGCGGGAGAGTTCGACGCTCTCGAATTTTAAAGTAACGCTGACGCTTGCTCATAGTCACAGTAGTCCATGAATCGTCGTCCGTTTCACCCTCAGGTGCAACTTCTTGTTCTGGTGCTGGTGCTGGTGCCTCGTCGTTTGGCCGGTTCTCTTCACGAATGATCTGATCGTAGTCAGTTCCTTCGATTCGACGTTCCGCTTCCAGTCTCTCCGCCTCTTCGTCTACTTCTGCATCGCCTTCCTCTTCTTCGTCCTCAGCGTCGTCGTCGGTTTCTTTTTCCGGTTCGTCTGTTTTAGCGTTGTCAGCGGGTGTCTTCGCCTTTTCGTCATTCGCCGTTTCTTTCGAGCAGACAATTCCCAGCCATTCGTCGAGACGACTGTATCCCCGGCTCTCGTACATACTTCCTCCGTCGGACAAAAAGTTAATCAGTTTGCAGCCTTCGACAGGAAGAAAATGACGTATTCCGACGACGCCTTTCTTTCCACTTGCAAGACTTTCCCACGAAGATTGAACGTCTTTCTGCAGTTCCATTACTTCTCTGAATGCCTGGCATCGGCCATGATAAATGGCTTGGGGAACGTCTCGACTACTACGAAGATGTCTCGTTTTAGAGGCTAAATTGAATTTTTTCAATTTTTCGCTGTTACTCCGACCTCCAACGCGAACGATGTCGTCCGGCAAAAACTTCAGGATACCCTCTAAGAATTGATCGAGAGCGTGATTCGTATAGCAAACGATGAGCATCGGCGACGACTTTCGCGGATCCCAGACGTCGCGATTCTTCACGAGCGCTTCCACGATCTTCAACCCGATGTACGTCTTGCCAGTTCCCGGCGGACCCTGCACCAGAGCGAACTCCCTCGTCATCGCAACTTTGAGCGCTTCGTACTGCGACTCGTCGAGATCGACGTTGTCGAGAGGAGGCCACGCACTTGCACCCAACGGTCTCACGAAACTAGCGGCAACGTGTTTGCACCCGAGAGCCGAGCGCAGATCCAACGACGGCGCAACGCCGTCGTTACGTTCCGCACGTAAATAGCGTGGAGCGGCGACAACGTCGTCTGGACGGCACTTGACGATGTACTTCTGAAACGGCAAATCGTCTTTGATCGTTTGAAGTCGCTCGAGAACGTGTCGATAGGCTTCGTAATACGCCGGCGACTCGGCCATAATAAATTCCGTCTCAGACATTTGCACGTCGACGAGATCGGCCAATCCGTTGACGAATCGCACGTCGACGTTCCCGTTCGCCAGATCTTCGGCACGTCGATTCGTAACGACGGCGAGTTTCATCGTTCGAAAGTTATCCGACGAGAGACAGAGAAGCGAGCCGAAGATGAGACGACGCGTGTAGTTCCATCGGACGCGTCGCATTCGACTCACGTCGAACGCGAGCCGATGGGTGAGACCGCGCGTCGTGCAGACGGGCTCGACGACGCGCACTCGCCGATAGACGCGAAGATCGGTGGGCTTCAATCGACGCTGATCCATGTCGTCGAGCGCGGCGATTCCCTCGCGCAGCGGCCCGACGAAATCCTCGCGAAGAAGACGAAACTGGATGTCGAGATACTGCTTGAGATCTCGAAAGGCGCCGCGACGAATGTTGGGACGAAGAAACGGTCGATCGTTGAGCGTGATCTCTTCGCTCGTCGGCACGACGGTCATGTCGGTGAAATCGTCCTCCGGATCAGCCATGATGTTGAAATCGTTTGACGGGCCGCCGCCGCCGGCGGCGGCGGCGGCGGGGGCAGCGGCACGTCTATCCACCGCATCTTCTTGATCTTCAAGCAATTCGTCAATTCTTATCATAATGTCTGTCTCTTCGTCTTCGGGTAAAGAAAGACTCGGTACCGATCTTTTCAAGACGTCAACGATCATTAACTCGCCGGCGCGACTCGGAAAACGTTGAAGAATTTGCTCAAGAATGGTAATCAAGTCGCGAACGACTTCACTTTCAATTTCCGGGTCCACTTCGTGGGCCGCCCCCGAACGACGCCTCTGCATCAAATAGGGACTCATTTGAATGCTCAGAAACCACGACGAGAGAAAACTGTTCAAAAGATCGTTGACGCTTTGCGCCGCCGTGTCGCTTTTGCAACCGAGCGCCGTCGCTTTCAAAACGAGTCGCAGCATTTCGGGTGACATGCGTTGGCCTTGGGACAGGAACGCGGAAAAGTCGTCGCGTTTGCTACCCAAGTCGGTCGCAATCTGTCGCGGACTTTTCGTCACCAATTCGTTCATGTACTTCCAACCGAAGCGAAATCGACGAACGGGCGCCGGCGGAACGTTTTCGTCGTCGCGACGATCGTGACGTCGATGTTCTCTATAGCCACCGCCTCCGCGTTCCCTTCCGCGTTCGTTCCAGGGAGGATCGCGTCGCGTCCAATCGCCGTTTTCCTGACGATATCCTCCGCCTCGACCTCGCCATCCGCCTCTTCCGCCTCTCGGGCCACTGCGACCGCGACCACCTCTTGGGCCACCGCGTCCTCCTCTTCCTTCGCCACCTAGGTGGTGGTGACCTCGTCCTCCGCGCACTCCGCGATTCATGTCTGAACCGATTCTGATCGGTGAATGGGCTCGGTGTGACGATTGTATTCAACAATACAATGACGTATTGTATTTTCCCCTTTCCCTAATGTTCCCTGGACGTCACGCGTGTTATAGTCTTTCAGTTTTGCACCACACGGGTCCTCCTACACACTAGAGCCGGATGGAACTACTGTAGATACTGGAGATCGACCGTGGGCGAAAATCTCCCTCCGCATCTATACAGTAGACGTTGATAAACGCTTCTATGGTCTTCTCACGGTGATTAGGCTTCATTCTTGGCTTTCTTCTCGTCCTCTCAGGCTCTCTGCCTCACTCCCGTTCGAAGGGCGTGCAAGAGTGCGAGCAAGACCGACTGCGTTCTCTGTGTCGCTTCTCTTAGCGACGACGGAGCCGTAGATATGTAGTCTTGGCAAAAATGTAAACAACTGAAGTGCGTTAGGCTGCCACACCCGCTTCTGAAGTAATGGACATCGAAGAGTTTAGGCGTCGAGGGAAAGAGATAGTTGACGCCATCGCTGACTATCATATGACACTTCCACAACGTCGTCCTTGGACAGACGTTAGGCCGGGTTATCTATCTGAGTTGCTGCCGGACTCAGCACCCGAGCTGCCTGAAAGTTGGGACGACATTCGCAAAGACTTCGATCGCGCCATCATTCCTGGAGTAAGATTGAAGTCCGTTGCTCGACGTAAGCTTAGCTGCGACGTTCGCAGTTGCCTCAAGTGACGGTGAATCCTCATTTTCACGGCTTTTTTCCCATCGGATTTTCCTTTCCTTCTGCTCTTGGGGAAATGCTTAGCGAAGGGCTTGGATGCGTGCAATTCACGTGGGTGAGCAAGGCACGCGCGTATACGGTGGGCTCGGTACAAATCTATTTATATATAGAATTCGGCGCCAGCGTGCTCGGAACTTGAAACACTCGTAATGGATTGGCTAGGTATTTCTAAACTACCATAATTAGTCAAGACAGCTCAGACAGCAGTCTATTAATTAATTAAATTTTCGGCGTGATTCAGTTAGAAACTGATTAGCTATCATGATTATAGGAAAGGCGCTGAACCTACCGAGAGCTTTCCTATCAAAAGACGACGAAGGAAAGCCGCAAAGCGGCGCCGGAGTCATTCAAGTAATACTCACTGAATTTAACCACGTTTGCGCTTATCTTAACTTTCTCGCACTAAAGGGAACAGCTACAGAAGCGTTATTGGTCGCTGTGCTGGCTGCTCGAAAAAGAGCGGCCTTCAAACTTCGAGAGAAACGGCGCGATTTGTCAGAACAACAAGCGGCGGGGAAACTCATTGCCTACGCTTCTGAATACGTACCTAAAGTAATCGTTTTAGTAGATCGTACTTGTACGTACCATCCTTGAGGTTCACACTGCTTTTCAAAAATGCTGCATGATTGCCGGAGTGCGATGTCGTACACTGCCGACGGACGACGATTTTTCGCTCAGAGGAGAAAGCCTCAAAAGTGCAATTGAAGAAGATATTCAAGCTGGGCTGACTCCTTTCTTTGTGCGTCTTAATTAATTAATTAATAAATAGTTTTGTCAATATTTACGATAATTTTAGGTCTGCGCAACTCTGGGAACAACGGGATTTTGCTCATTCGATAACCTCGTTGAGATTGGGCCTCTCTGTGAGCTACTGCGACGCCCAAGTTTTCACGAATGCAATACAGTAGTTTGTAGGCCAGGAATACGATGCGTGGTTGCACATCGACGCTGCGTACGCAGGAAGCGCGTTCATATGTCCTGAGTTCAGACACTACGCAGAAGGCTGGGAGGTATGTAAGCGAAGCGAACACACGTGCGCACGCAATTGACGATTTTTTGCAGTTTAGCGATTCCTTCAATTTCAACGCTCACAAAATGCTTCTTACCTCGATAGGATGCTCTTGCATGTGGTATAGTATATAAATGGCGCCTTCGGAAAAACGTGTTGTATGTTCAATTAATGAAGGGTCAAAAACAGAAAGGCCATTACGGAAGGCCTCAATAGCGGCGAAACTCCGACATATTCGGGGCCTTCAGAGGAAAAACCAGGTGAAATTATTTTCGTTCACCGTAAATCTTTTACGAATTTTTCCCTTTCAGACAAAGTCATAGACCATCCCGTAATTTGTATAAGCGATCTCGACGAGTAGCTCACTCTTTATGCCCGTTCAGCTTTGGCAGGTGCCTCTCGGAACTAAATTCCGATCGCTTAAATTGTGGATCGTCTTGCGTTACTACGGAATATCTGGTCTCCAGAAGAACATCAGACAAGTCGCTCTTTTAAGTACTTGATCAAGCCCTACGCGTGACCGCATTTCTCCTCGTTAGACCGTCGAGCTCGCAAGGAAACTGCAGTCCTACATCACCGGCGATGAACGCTTTAGAATTGCTGCTAAGCCTCATTTGGGACTCGTCTGTTTTCAACTAAAGGTTAGCATGAGCGCCTTAGCAACCGACTTTTTTGCATCCGTTTTCTGTACGCAGGGCGAGGACGAATTGAACAGAAAATTATTCGCTCGGCTGAACGAGTTAGGAAAATTGCTGATCGGCTGCGCAGATGTGAGGGGAAAATTCGCTTTGCGATTTTCGGTTAACGCTGCCCAAACCGCGGAAAGCGATTTACAATTCGCCTGGGGAGTCATCAGGGATGCAGCTGAAGAAATACTGAAAGCGCACGAAGAACATTCCCCAAACTAATAGTGGCTTTGCTTTTGACTGTTCTTTTCGTTTTGATAGTGAAGTTGCTGTGTTTTGCTGCGGATAATATAGTTCAGAGCTTACTCGTACTAGCAGCTAGAGATGGTAGTACGCTTTTTGTCCCCTTTTTGTTGTACACAGACTTTGATACATACGTGATACGTAACCCAAATATCGATCAAGGGTAGCGCTGGCCTCAAGAGTTTGCCTGGATAATTTGCTCGAGAGTCTGTGTAACGAAGGCTACAGTTTGTCCATCGAGAGAGATTTCGATTAGCTCAGCCCAAAACGAGCAAAAGTGAATTGAAATTTTAGAGCTTTCAAAGAAAAATTTCCTCGAACTGTAATTTTTTCGTCTCTATATTGTGAAATTGGCGTGTCTGCAGGCGAATAGGCCTGTTTCGTCCCTCGCATGCAGTATCTCTCGTGGCGTGGAAACGGTCAGGAGCTGCGGAAGCCCTTATGGGGGCCCCCAACTCACGCGCACCAAGGATTACGAACTGGCTACTTCGAGCGAACATCTACAAGCGAGTAGGCTCGGTTTGCAACCGTAGCAATCTGAATCCCACATAGCGTGTACTCGTCAAAAAAAAGAACTCTCGAAGGAACTGCGGCTCGCCCTGGTCAAAATAGAGTGTACGTACACCGACACAAACGTCTTACCGGTGCTGTAGTTCGTCCTCCTTTGCATCATAGCACGTTTTAGGTGAAAGAAAAATCCGGGTCTCACAGCGCACGTGCTAGACATTGAACAATGACAGCAACAACAATCAATTCTAATCGTCATATTTCGAAGTTTCTTTGATTCATTCAAGGTGATGCAAAACATCACCGTAAACGCCGTAACGGCCTTTTCCGCGCACCTCATTCTTCCGACTGCCGATTCCCAAAAAAATTTCTTCTTACGATTTTTCACCACAACCGGACTGCCCGATTTTCCGGTGCACGGTTTCCTTCCCCCGTACACAGAACTCGTCCTCGGCAAAGTCTTGTTGCTCTTTCGCAAAGCGAACTCGGCACGCGTCTCTCTTTACCACCGTCAAGTACGAGTGTCGTAACTTGAAAGGTGCAAAAGTCAAATTTCGTTGCTCACTCCATCTGATCACTTGGATCTTGCCGTACGAAGAAGGCCCACGCGCCTCGTCCTGCAAACAGATGGGTCGAATATACTCCGATAACACTATCTCTGCGTGCACGACATCGCCGCCCGTTTGCTTCCCAAGTTGAACGCAATCTGTCGCGGACTTTTCGTCACCAATTCGTTCATGTAGTTCCAACCGAAGCGGAATCGACGAACTGGCGCCGCCGCCGACGGCGGCGGAACGTTTTCGTCGCGACGATCGTGACGTCGCGATGCTCTCTATAGCCTCCGCCTCCCCGTCCCCGTCCCCACGATATCCTCCGTCTCGACCTCGCGCCTCTCGGGCCACCGTGGCCCGATCGAGAGGCGCGAGGTCGAGACGCCCACCGCGTGCTCCTCTTCCTTCGCCACCGAGGTGGTGACCTCGTCCTCCTCGCACTCCGCGATGCATGTCTGAATCGATTCTGAGCGATGAATGGCTCGGCGTGACGATTTCTTTCAACAAAACAATGACGTGTTGTCTTTTCCCCTTTCCCTAATGTTCCCTGAAACGTCACGCGTGTTAGTCTTTCGTTTTTGCACCACACGAGTCCTCCTACACACTAGAGCCGGATATGGCCCTGAACTACTGGAGATCGACCGTGGGCGCAACCAATAGGAAAATCTCCCTCCGCATCTATATACAGTAGATGTTGATAAATGCCTCCATGGTCTTCTCACGTCGAACCACGGATTTCCTTTACAATCGGTCGAACGCGGTGATCGATTAGGCTTCATTCTTGGCTTTCTTCTCGTCGTCTCGGGCTCTCTGCCTCACTCCCGTTCGAAGGACGTGCAAGAGTGCGAGCAAGACCGACTGCATCTCCGTGTCGCTTCTCTTAGCGACGCCAGAGCCGTAGATATGTAGTCTGGTAAAAATGTAAACAACTGAAGTGCGTTAGGCCTACTCTGCTACAAGTACAAGAAGAAGTAATGGACATCGAAGAGTTTAGGCGTCGAGGGAAAGAGATAGTTGACGCTATCGCTGACTATCATATGACAGCTCCACAACGTCGTCCTTGGACAAACCTTACGCCGGGTTATCTATCTGAGCTGCTGCCGGACTCAGCACCCGAGCTGCCTGAAAGTTGGGACGACATTCGCAAAGACATCGATCGCGCCATCATTCCTGGAGTAAGATTGAAGTCCGTTGCTCGGCGTGTAAGCTTAGCTGCGACGTTCGCAGTTGCCTCAAGCGACGGTGAATCCTCATTTTCACGGCTTTTTTCCTTTGGGGTTTTCCTTTCCTTCTGCTCTTGGAGAAATGCTTAGCGAAGGGCTTGGGGTCGTGCAATTCATGTGGGTGAGCGAGGCACGCGCGTACGGTGCAATGGGCTCGGTTCACATCTATTTATTATATAGCGTTCGGCGCCAGCCTGCTCGGAACTTGAAACACTCGTAATGGATTGGCTGGGTATTTCTGCTACGCTAATAAACAATATTAATTAGTCGAGACAGCTCAGACTATTAATTAATTAAAATTTCGGCGTGATTCAGTTAGTTAGAAACTGATTAGCTGTCATATGATTGTAGGAAAGGCGCTGAACCTACCAAGAGCTTTCCTATCAAAAGACGACGAAGGAAAGCTGCAAAGCGGCGCCGGAGTCATTCAAGTACCCACGGTGCATGAACCCGCGTTTGCGCTCATTTTTATTTTCTCGCACTATCAAGGGTTCAGCTACAGAAGCGATATTGGTCGCTGTGCTGGCTGCTCGAAAAAGAGCGGCCTTCAAACTTCGAGAGAAACGGCGCGATTTGTCAGAACAACAAGCGGCGGGGAAACTCATTGCCTACGCTTCTGAATACGTACCTAAAATAATCGTTTCAGTATAGACCGTGCTTGCACGTACCATCCTTGAGGTTCACACTGCTTTTCAAAAATGCTGCATGATTGCCGGAGTGCGATATCGTACACTGCCGACAGACGACGATTTTTCGCTCAGAGGGGAAAGCCTCAAAAAAGCAATTGAAGAGGATCTTCAAGCTGGGCTGACTCCTTTCTTTGTATGTCTCAATTAATTAATTGATAAATAGTTTTGTTAATATTTACGATAATTTTAGGTCTGCGCAACTCTGGGAACAACGGAATTTTGCTCATTCGATAACCTCGTTGAGATTGGGCCTCTCTGTGAGCTTACTGCGACGCCCCAAGTTTTCACGAATGCAATACAGTAGTTTGTAGGTCAGGAATACGATGCGTGGTTGCACATCGACGCTGCGTACGCGGGAAGCGCGTTCATATGTCCTGAGTTCAGACACTACGCAGACGGCTGGGAGGTATAGAAGCAAAGCGAGCACACGTGCGCACGCAATTGACGATTTTTTTTCAGTTTAGCGATTCCTTCAATTTCAACGCTCACAAAATGCTTCTTACCTCGACGGGATGTTCTTGCATGTGGTATAATGCGTCGATTAATTAAATAATGGCGCTTTCGGAAAAAACTGATTCATCGATTTAATAATTAATGAAGGGTCAAAAACAGAAAGGCCGTTACGGAAGGCCTCGATAGCGGCGCAAGGCCAACATATTCGAGGCCTTCAGAGGAAGAATCAGGTGAAAATATTGTTTCGTTCACCGCAAATCTTTATACGAATTTTTGCTTTTCAGACAAAGTCATAGACTATAACGTAATTTGTATAAGGGATCTCGATGAGTAGCTCACTCTTTTTATGGCCGTTCAGCTTTGGCAGGTGCCTCTCGGCACTAAATTCCGATCGCTCAAATTGTGGATCGTCTTGCGTTTTTACGGAATTTCTGGTCTCCAGAAGATCATCAGACAAGTAGCACTTATACGAGTACTTAATCAAGTCCTACCCACGACCTCATTTTCTCCTCGTTAGACCGTCGAGCTCGCAAGGAAACTGCAGTCCTATATCGCCGACGATGAACGCTTTAGAATTGCTGCTAAGCCTCATTTCGGACTCGTCTGTTTTCAACTAAAAGTTAGCATTAGCATGTCCGCCTTATTAGCAACCGATTTTTGCGTCCGTTTTCTGTACTCAGGGCGAGAACGAATTGAACAGAGAATTGTTCGTTCGGCTAAACAAGTCAGGAAAATTGCTGATCGGCTGGGCAGATGTGAGGGGGATATTCGCTTTGCGATTTTCGGTTAACGCTGCTCAAACCACCGAAAGCGATTTACAATTCGCCTGGGGAGTCATCAGGGATACAGCTGAAGAAATACTGAAAGCGCACGAAGAACATTCCCCAAACTAATAGTGGCCTTTGCTTTCGACTTGACAGTGAATTTGTTGTGTTTTGCTGCCTGCCGATAATAGTTCGTGCTAGCAGCTAGAGATGGTATTACGCTTTTCGTCTCCCCTTTGTTGTTGCACGCAGACTTTGATAGATACGTAACCAAATATATCGATCAAGGGTAGCGCTGGCCTCAAGAATTGGCCGGATAATTTGCTCGAGAGTCTGTGCACCGAAGGCTACAGTTTGTCCACCAAGAGAGATTTCGGTCAGCTCAGCCCAAACGAGCAGAAGCGGTGTAGAATTGAAATGATTTTTTAGTGCATTCAAAGAAATTTCTTCGAACTGGAATTGTTTCCCTCTCTATATCATGAAATTGGCGTGTCTGCAGGCGAATACGTCTGTTTCATCCCTCGCATGAATGTAACTGCAGTATCTCTCGTGGCGTGGAAATTAAGAGAAACGGTCAGGAGCTTCGGAAGCCCTTACGGGGGCCCCCAACTCACGCGCACCGAGGATTACGAACTGGCTACTTCGAGCAAACATCTGTAAGCGAGTAGGCTCGGTTTTCAACTGTAGCAAGGAGATCTGAATCCCACATAGCGTATTTTTGTCAAAAAAAGAACTCTCGAGGGAACTGCGGCTCACCCTGGTCAAAATAGAGTGCACGTACACCGACACAAACGTCTTACCGGTACTAGTTTGCATCATAGCACGTTTTAGGTGAAAGAAAAAATCCGGGTCTCACAGCGCACGTGAAGACTAGACATTGACACAAGGAAATGACAGCAGACAACAATCAATTCTAATCTTCATATTTCAAAGTTTCCTTGATCCATTCAAGGTGATGCAAAACATCACCGTAAATGCCGTAACTGCCTTTTCCGCACACCTCCTTCCGACTGCCGATTCCCAAAACGACAAACTTCCCACGATTTTTCACCACAACCGGACTGCCCGATTTTCCGGTGCACGGTTTCCTTCCCCTGTACACAGACGCGCAAAACTCGTCCTCGGCAAAGTCTTGTTGCTCTTTCGCAAAGCGAACTCGGCACGTGTCTCTCTTTACCACCGTCAAGTACGAGCGTCGTAACTTGAAAGGTGCAGCAAGAGTCAAATTTCGTTGTTCGCTCCATCTGATCACTTGGATCTTGCCGTACGAAGAAGGCCAATGCGCCTCGTCCGGCAAACAGATGGGTCGAATATACTCCGATAACACTATCTCTGCGTGCACGATATCGCCGCCCGTCGGCGTGCAGTTGGCGATCTCTACTAGCAGTAAGTCGCCGCCAAGATCGGGATAATGAACATCTTTGGGTTTGCACGACAGTGCCCCCATGGCAGTGCCATTTTGATAGTGCACGCCCAGTCGAACGACAAACTCTCGCTGACTCTTCCCACGAGCGCATGGAGCCGCCGTCAGGATAAACTTTTCATTAATAACGACACCGCCGCAGAACGCGCAATTGCGCTTTACGCACGGATCGTCGTAGAGCAATGCGATCCAAGGATGCTTTGCATAGCTCACCCTTCCTCTTCTGGTGGAAAAAAGAGTTTTCTTTCCGCATTCTATGTATGAGAATTTAACGCAAAAAAAGATAGGCGGTTTCTCTTTCTGTGCCGTTACTTGGTCTGCACGTGAGCGGTTCTCCTGACCACGTGCCGTCTTCTGTGCAGTTTCTCTTATAATTTCCGTACGCTCTTTCATAGTATTCGTCGCACGTCGACGTAACTTGGTCTTTATAGTAGAAGCCGTTTGACGTCGTCGTACCGTGATTGGGCCTGCCTGGATTTGGGCACGATACTCCTATAAACAAAAAGGCGCAAATCAAGACAGCAAAGTGGGAGGATTTTTTCCCCATAAGACATCTTACTGTAGCAGCGCGGTCGAGTGCCATTCCACGTAGAATCTTCATTGCACTTAATAACGGCGGATCCGCGTAATTTATAACCTTTATCGCAGTAGTAATGCACAAACGCTCCAACGTCATAGTCCGATCCTTCTTTCCCGCCATTTTCAGGCACTGACGGGTCGCTGCAGGGAGGGGCTGACACTACGTTTACTATATGCGGCCGTTGTGAGCCTCTCGTCTAGTCTTACAAATAACGTAATGCTGTACACGGAATCCTCCGAAAATCGTTCTGTTGTCGATAAGGAAGCGAAAGGCTATAGTGTTCTCAGACGAATTGAAATCCAAAAGTTCTGCTGATGATCCACAGTAAATGTATGCGACGCCGCCTTTATTAGCAGTCTACAATATTAATTGTAAAATAAGACGACGCTCAGTATGATCACGTACTTTGGGCTCGTAAGGACAGTGGGCTTCTGCTAGACGATCATCCGCGTTGTCTTCCGTAAAGCGAAGTTCAATTTTGTAGTCAAGAGGAAATGAAATCGCCCAATCACAGTTTAGATTCTTTGTAAAGTTTGCGAGATGCCAGGGCCCTATCACTTCCCTGCTGCGTTCAGGATCAACTGTAATATTGTGCGAGCAATCTAGAAAAAAACAGCGTTCAATTACAGCGTTACTGATTTTAGTATGATGTACTTTGGCCGACTCGGAGTACGTACGCCGAGACCGAGAGGCAGGTTTTTCTATTACTACCCAGTTGGTGGGTGAAAGGGCACGAGCAGTAGTAGCTTCCGATGGAGTTGTGGCAAAAATGTGAACAGCCACCGTTGCGGCTGCTACACTCGTCGACGTCTATAGAGAGATTCTTTTTCAAAGATCACCTTCGATCCTCCACCAGAGAAATTTACCAAATGCGCGGTACCGCATTCTGAACCCCATCGACTCTTCATAGTAAGGAACCACGTAGTAGGATACATTGACAACGTGTTCACTTATAATAAGTGAATCTCTGGGGCCGTTTGATAGATCTCCGCAAAAGCAGCGATGATAGCCTTTATACAAACACCTCAAAAACCGGTATAGAGATTGACTGCACGTGCGAACCTCTCTGAGTGCTTAAAATGACGAAATCAACGCCTATGCAATGCTCACTATACGGCAGTTGGAAAAGATCGAAGTAGATCTCAATGTGATAGCCAACGGGCAGGCGAATTTGCCACACAACCGGCTCTGATTCGTTTCCATCATTTCGGAATGAAAGGTCGCCTTCAAGCGCTGTGAAAACTTCTCTAAGTGGAACCTGTTGGAACTCCGGCCAGCTGCTGTGGAACGAGAGGCAAACTTGAACTTTTACTAAACACATAAAAACGTCTACGGAGGCATTCATAAATATAGTCTGTACGTGAAAGTAGAAGAGCGACAGCTTTGAAAAACGTTCGCATCTAAATTCTCTTTTTGTAACCAAGCAAAAAATGAAACGAGAGCTTCAGCGACAGTCGCTTTTAGAGTGAGATTGCCAAGAATCAGTCGATAGGAAGCGGATGCCTATTGTTCTTTCTTGAACATTAATTTCAATAAACGTAAGAAATGTGGTCTAAACATGTGGTCTCAACTAGTCTTATCTGGCCTAAACGCCGATTGTCATCAACCACCAGATTGAGGCTGAGACAATGACGCCATCGTCCGAGTGGCACGTGCAGTACGCGCAGTCATGACGAAAACCGCAAAGAGCGCAGTAAGATGCGAGTGAAAGTGGCCCTGTGCGTACGTTAGGAATCGACCTAATGCATATACTAACTGCTGGCTGATTACGTCTGATGTGCCTCCATTGCTATATGGTATGCTACAAGAACCTACTTAGTTTCTCCACAGCAAACTACAGCGAGTGGCAAAGACTGAAGGTACGCATATATGCATATATACCTTCTAGAACGATCGAGTGTTGATTTTCATCTGATAGTCTGAATGAGCGTGGTCGTAGATGAACCTACCGTCAATCGATTGATTAGCTGTGACCTTTCGTGCTTGTCTCAAGCCGTTGCTCCAGCCCAGGCAGTCGGAAACGCTAGGGAGAGGGCCCCCATTTGGGGTATCGTCAGTCCCATAGCGAATTCAAGACAAAAACAGACGTTTCACTGGCTCCTTGTCGTCTGCGAGAGCACGGAGGAGACTTGGCGACGAGAATCAGGACAAATCCGGGACTGGATCGAGTCCCTACTGTATGGCCAATCTGTCGAGAAATCTGCGTAAACACCGGCCCTTTCTTCTCAACGAACTTGATCCCTCATTATACATCGACTCTCTGTATGCAGCCGACGTGTTATGCGACGAAGAACGGGACGAACTGGCCATTCTAAAGAGCACACGACGCAAACAAGCGTCGTACTTCGTCGACGTCATGACGAGAAAGCCTCCGAACAGCATACGAACCTTCCTCGACATTCTACGCGACGAAAAGGACAAGCAGCCGCACATCTGGGACAAACTATGTGGCGAGAGCGCGAAACGAACCTTGACGGCGACAAAGAAGCCGATTTCGTCGCCTAAGCGACGAAAACGTTGCCAAGACGACGACGACGACGCCGTTGCAGAAGTGACGTCAGATCATCTGGACGTCGTTGCTGATTTAGCGCGCGATAAGTGGCAATCGATTGGTCGATATTTGCGCTACTCCGCGGCTGAATTGGAAGAGTTTCGCGAGAAACAGCCGAGGGAATTGCGCCATCGCTTGCTCGATCTACTCGAAGACTGGCACAGACGAAAGGGAGACGAGGCGACTGTCGACATTCTATTTCGAGCTTGCGAGAAGGCGGGCTGCGGTGGGCAAATGAAGAAGGCATTTAAAAAAACTTGACAGTTCTTCAGAATAAATATTTTAGTTTAGTCGTAATATTTTATATCCCTTTTTCTTACTGTATATATATTGAATTTTGACGATTTCATTCTGGGCTGTCGTATTCTTGACATGTATCAGCCATAAATTGTAAGACGTTGAAAGCGAGACACGAGCAAGGCCAGCCAGCAAACGAACAAAACAAAGAGCAAAAGATAGACAAAAGAAACGTTAGAATGGTGCACGTCAGAGTTATTTGATAGATTTGACGCTAAAAAGCAAAATCGTTAGATACAAATTACAGAAAAGATTGCCAGACACTTACGTCTTCTTGCCAAGGATCGTCCAATAAACGATCACAAACATCACCGCAACGACAATGACGAACATCAGGACGTAGACGAGATTCGTCGTCCAGGATCCGTAAGAGCACTCTTCGGTCGTAGCAGCTACAATCTCAGAATCTGTCGAGACGGGAGAAGACGTTCCGCCTGAAGAAGAGATGACGCTATCGTCCAGTATGGAATAGGAGTCCAAGCTGTCGGTGCGATACGAGGCTCGGAGGCAGGCGGAGTTTCCTCCCGCTCGGCAAATTCCGTCAGAGCATTTTCCACCATCACAATATCCTGATCCAAAAAGAACATCAAGATAAGATGAAGACATTCGCCTAAAAGCGACTTACGAGCAGGCGATACGATAGAAATGACGATATCTCCGCGGACAATCGGAATCGCGTTTTCAGACGAAGCTCGAGGGAAGGCGACGAGCAACGTGCGCCCGTCCTTCCACACTCCGACGTGATGGAGATCGTCCAAGTGTTGCGGATGGAATCGAATTAGCTGCTTCAGAAGAGACGGATGACTCAAAACGGGCTTGTTCGTCTCTTCGGAGAATTGCAAGGCGATGGTGGATCCGACGACGAAGTGACCGTCGCTCGAGTTGAAAAATCCGACTCCAGCCAATTGGGGAGACTAAAACAAAACGCTTCACTATTGGGTGCTCTTTATAGTAGCCTCGGATTTTCTTACCGATGGCATAGATTCCACCTTCTTCGACTGCACCATGCTCTCCTGTTGTTTTGGCTGACTAATTTCAGTTTCTTTAGCATCACGCTTCTTTCTCGATTCTCTTGGGCGGACTGACACACAGGATTCGGGTACGGTAAGTCCGACGAACGTCAAAACGGGGGCGTGATCGTTAATGAGCTCGATGTGAATTTTCACGCTAATCGAACCGGGCGACGGACCGAGGTTGTCTCCATTAGGCTTGGTGCTATTGAAGCCATTGTCCCAGAGGGTAACTTCAACCTGCAAAAAGAAAATAACTCAAAGACAAGACGACTTTCCCAATATCCACTTACAAAGCGATCGATCTTTTGGAAGGTATCACCAATAAAGACCTGAGGCTCGTCAGCAAGAGTAATGTAGCCAACGCTCGCAATAGCATCAATATAATCCTAGAAAGAAAAGCAGTTCAAGTACTTGCTTTAGTTATTTATGCATGCACTGGTACCTCGTAAGTTCCAATGCCAACAAAAGTGAGACCGTATCCATCAGCATCGGCAGTCACCTGAAGGTAAAGATCATAAGACAATGCAGATTAAATATTTAGCGCTTACGCTCATTCCATCAGCCAGTTTTATACCATAGACAACAGCAAGATACTCGTTTTCATCCAGATAACCATCAGGTGACGACCTTAATCAGAAAGAAAAAAAAATTAATATTGTACGTACAATAAAAGATAACGCTTATCATACGTGAGTTTCACGGTGCCTCTCGTCAGGTTCGTCGAGTCCTTGTCCTTGATTCGAGCGCGATACAGCGTCGTAGCAATGCGTTTGAAAACGCTCATTCCTTCCGTTACGTAAACGTTGTCTTGGACGTCGTAGCCGACGCCCAGGTCGAGCACCGGCGGATCGTTTCTCTCTCGAACGTCCATGAAAATGGTCAACGTGTCGCTGACGGCACCCTGATCGTCGGTCGCCGTCGTATTGATCACTCTCACGCCGGGACATAGTTCGTCGCGCCAATTAAAATAGGTAATCGTTGCGAGAACCTAAGAAAAGGTACGTCATTACCCATCTCTTGTCTGACTTCTCTAGCTTGCCTTCTTGTAATCAGAATCGGGAGCAAGTCCGCTGAAAAACAAGGTGACGTCTTGGTCTCCGTTCCACGTCATCGTCATTGTTATGCCCGTCGACTGTAGTACGGTTTCGTCAATGGTGAGATTTTCGAACACGTTTGTATCCAAGCCGCCAGTGAATGCCACTGTAGCGTTGGCAATGTTGGAACTGTCGATGTCTCTCAAAACGAAGTCGGAGGGAAAGACGGCCAGGCGATCTGGGTCGTCTTCGGTGAAGGTTCGGACGCGTTCGAGGAAAGCCTGCGTGGGCGCGTACTCCTCGTCGTTTTGGCCGAGACGTAAGATGGGACGATCGTTGACAACAATGACGGATACCTGTCAGCGTTAAGTTACAGTTACTCGTATACGTATAAGCTTTAGCCAGGCTCACATTAGTTTGGAATTCGTAACTGGCTAGCCGATGATCGCGCACAGTAAAGATAACAAGTCTAAAAAGCAGTATGGGCTAGATTGCAGGCTATGGGTAAACTAACTGTCGTGACTGACCTCGTATAGGCAGCAATGTTAGCCGGTGCCGAAGCCTGATTCCAAAAGCTGATAGCTGACAAAGCGATGCTGTAATTCGCCGGTGTTGCCATGCCATGAATAGTCTATATTGAACAATTTTGTAACTAGATAACAACGAGCAATGTGGTGTTTTACCATCATAGGGTGCCTGAAACTTGCTGTGAGTCCAGAAGGAAGCAAAGTTTCGTTGATTTGCAAGAAGTCACTGTAAACCGGATCGTTGCTTCCATAGTCAATTCGAACGGTTGCGCTGTGCATGAAGATAAAAGCGTAGCTGGGGTTACAAACCTTTTCCCATTCTATCTATACCTCGTTATGTAATCTTCGACGTCTTCGTCAGAAACCGTTATGCCGTCAGCGAGTAGAACACGGTCACCGCCTTCTGTAAACGTCACTTGAGTCATATTTTGTCCGTTAAGAAGAAGCACCGGACGATCATTGACATTTATGATCACGATCCTAACGCAAACTTGATAAAGGACAGAGCTAACGAGAGAAATTATTTTACGTTAAATCGATGGTCGTGTTGTAAGTTCCGTCTGAGACAGTGATTGTAACCGAACGATTGAGTGGCCTCAATGGCTCCATAGCACTGCAAGAAATGTTACAGTAAATCAAGCAAGAGTACACAAAGCGACTAACCTGTTGATGTAGGTGATGTCGTTAAGCAAATCTTGGTACACTTGCAAAGATGAATTTCCCCTCAGGCTGTATGTACCAGTGTTGGCATCATACTAATAAACATTATCAGAAATTGAACGCCAAGCCCGTTCAAGCACGTGACTTCAAACTGTCACAGTTAGTGTGAACTGGTTTTTAGTTTCTCCTACCTGTACGTTTACTCCATCGGCCAAAGAGCCCAGCATCAGCATCTCATTGTCGCATTCCAAGCACGACAAAACGACGTCAGCCCACTGTATAGCATAGCTGAATACATAATTCTCGTTAGTCTAATCTCTACGCAAGTCTTTCTCGTGCATTCGTACTGGGGATGATCAGGGTCAGTGATCCGAAGACCTCTGTTCGGCACGACGTTTACAGCTGTAGGACTGCCTTCGGTAAAGTATGCAACCGAACCTAAACATAAGCCAGGTAGTAAAAAAATAAGGAATAAACATGGGCTTTTTCACTTGAAACTGTGACGTTGGGAGCGTGGTCATTTGTAGCAACAAATGTCACTTCAATTTCTACAGGTTGCATGCGAGCACCGTTTGTGTCTTCCACAATCATACTTATGATTCTATTAAAAAAAGAGAATTTTTGTGCAATAGGACTCGCGGTTGCTGTCAAGTTCACCTCGTAACGTTGTCTGCCGGGAGAGTTGGACAGTCGTGTTTATAGGCAACGAGAAGAAGGACGTCTTTCAGACTGGCAGTCATGCCAGATCTCGGCTCAATTAGAAGCGACGGCCTAGTAAAAGATCAGAATCTGTTAGTTCGATGTGCTTCCACGACGAACAAAGCACTTACTTATTTACGTCGCCTCCTGGAATAGCAAAAGACGTCTGCACTTTTCCTGCTATAGCTGATGCTTCGGCAAACGTAAAGCGGTTGTAATCTCGTACAGCTTCTTGCCAGTTAAAATCAATCTAAGAAAAAAATTGACCAAGATTGACTATGTAGATCTCTATTTGCTAAATACCTGTTCCTTTAGAACTAGATCCTCGTTCCTATTCTCCAAAACGAATTCGATTGCTGACCACTTCTAGAAAAGAAAATGAAAATCGATCGTCAGAGCGTGATAATATTTTAGAATCTAGCCCATACGTTATCGCCAATTCGGCTTGCGTCGATCAGCTCCGGATCAACCAAGAAAACCATCTCCTTTTGCTTCGTGTACCAAATGACGTGATTGAGCGTCGTGCTGTCCTTTCCATTGAGGTCAACTCCGTAATGAACGCACGTGCTCAAATCGCCGATGGGGGTCGTGCAATCAAACAGCTCTTCCACTTGGCAAACAGAATTGCATCCATCCAAATTGTCGTTATTGCCGTCGTCGCACTCTTCCGGCACCTCGCGAATTCCGTTCCCGCACAACGAGCATCCTCCCGTGCAATTGAACCCGTCTTTCAACTCGCAAATCGACGTTCCGTTAGCGAACGACGACGAGCAGTTGTACCCGATCTCGACCGTGCAATTCGAACTGCAACCGTCGCCACTCGCCGTATTCGCGTCGTCGCACTCCTCGCTTCCAACGACGAGCCCATCTCCGCAAACAGCGCTGCACGTACTGAGACTGTACGCCGGCGTGACGCAGCTGAATCCAACCGAAACGGTGCAGGTGACGCTCTCGCATCCGATCGCTCCACCCGTGTCGCAGTCTTCGCCACCGACGCGAATTCCGTCGCCGCACGACTTCGCGTAGCACGCGCTCAACTCGCCTTCCTCCGCCGTACAATCGTATCCCGTCTCGATGGTGCAATTCGACGAGCAACCGTCGCCGCTCACCGTGTTGTTGTCGTCGCATTCTTCGACGCCGTCGCTTAGTTTCTCGGCGACGCCGTTTCCGCACTCCGTGCACACGGCCGAGACGTTCTGTCCTGCGCCATTTAGAGTACTGTTCTGACACACTTCGTCGGAAGACGTCGAATTGGATCGGAACTCGTGGAAATCGGACAAATCGGCGGCGGTTGGCGGTTCGGTCGTCGTGTCGTTGACCGAGCGACGATGTCGGCTTTCCGCATCGCGACGTTTTCTTGTTCCTCCGCTCAACCACGGACGACAGTCCTCTTCCGTCGACTCGCCAACGTGAACACCGTCGATGAGAGATTCGATGCGTTCGAAGTCGATGGTGTGCTGGGTGAATGTGCCGGCGGGAATAGTGTAGCACATAGTGAAACCTTCTTTTGATATTTCTGGCACGACCTTGGTTTGACCATCAGAGCTTTTCTGACATCTCTTCGCGAGTCGAAGAAGCTGCAAGCGATTTTGATCCGTGCCCAGTGCCTTGTTCACTTCGGACGCTTCGTATTCGCTAATCGACGACGTGCAAAGTTGGTAGCCGAAGCATCGTTTCTGCTCGCGATGCATGTATCGGGCGAAGTCGCGGCATTCGGAATCGAACGGAGGTCGGCGTCTGAAAGCGAATTTGTCAGCCATGAATTTTTCTGACGACTCGATGAGACACGCGGTCGCATTCTGAATCCACGAGCTATTCGTCATCGAGCAGAGCGGCTGCAAGACGTCGTTGAAGAAAGAATTGTCGCAGGTGAAAGCGCTATGCGCACAGGCAACGTACTCCGCGCAGTCGTATTTTTTGTCCGAGCATGGCAAGTCGGCTGCAGAAAAAAAATGGAAGTGAATGCCATAGACAAACGACGTTCAAATAACTTACGCTCATTGCATGTTTTTCCCGCATATCCATCCTGGCACACGCACTTGAAGTCGTTTGCAAGGTCTTCGCAGAACTTCGTGTTAGAACTACAAGGCGAAGACGCGCATTCGTCAGTGTCTAGAAAGAGAGTTTCATTAATTAAAAAAAAACAAAAGAGTGTACAAAATACCTTTATCGCAATTATCTCCTTCGCTTCCAGCAACACAGATAATGATTTCGGAATATCCCTTGTTAGGAGGCGTTCCAGCGTCCTCAGCTGTTACAGCTAAAACGATCTTGGTCCCGTTCCACGTCCACGTGCTGTTAAGAGTGATAACGCCAGAGTATTCGTTAATAACAAAATAGCCCATGTCGTTTCCACTGTCGATAGCGTACGTAATCATCGCATTCGTTCCCGCGTCATCGTCAGTCGCGTCCACGGTCACAACGTGCGTTCCACCGGGCGCGCCTTCTTCCAAAGTTGCGCGCCACGGGTCCTGATCGAACGTGGGAGTCTTGTCGTTCTCGTCGAGAATTTGAATGACGAGGCGATACTGCGTCGAGCGTCCATACAAGTCACCCATTTCGCGATCTTCCGTCAAGGAAATAGTCAGGTTGACGACCGATTGAACTTCTCTGTCGACGTCTCCGGCGACGGTAACAAGTCCCGAGTCGCCGCTAATGTTAAACCACCCAAGGTCGTTGCCAGACACGATTTCGTGCGTGAAACTTGGGGAGCTGTAGATGTCGTGGTCATTCGCTTCAGACGTGTAATTCGCTACGAAAGTACTCAAGTCGGCATTCTCCACGACACTCGCTCTCATGGGATTGTCGTAAACGCAGTGGAATCCCCACATGTCCGGCGGACACCAGCACATGTAGATAGCGAGAAGATCTTCGCACGTCGAGCCGGCCGCGCAGTCGTTCGTCTCGCATTCGTCGACCTCGATTTCGCAGCGCGCACCGCCTCGTCCAAGCGAGCAGTCGCACTCGATCGTCTCGTTGATCTCCCTGCACCCGGGATCCGGATCGGGGTTGGTACAAGGTAGGCTGTCGCAATCGCACGCGTCGCCACGACCGTCGCCGTCACCGTCACTTTGATCCGTATTGGCATCGAGTGGGCAATTGTCGACGATGTCCAAAACGGTATCTTCATCAGTATCAGCTAAGAGGAGATGGTAGAATAACTTAAATTATCATTAGGCGATTAGTGATTCGGCCGTACCGACGCAAGATGCATTGCTGATCGACATCTCGTTAAACGTATACGTAAACGGCGGACATTTGGTGCAATTTCGACCCCGACTGCTCTCCTGATACGTACCCTTAGGACAGGGCTGACACGGTTCTAAACCGTGACCCATAGCGTAGTATCCTGGAGCGCAAGGAGCTGTAAAGAAAAGACACTGTTAGTTAGCCAGTACAGTCAAGGTGTACGTAAAGTTGAATTACCTCTGCACTCGTTTGGCATAACTGTACCGGCGTTCTCAGTGAAATAGTCCGTTGGACAAGGTATGCAGTTTCGAGCGCCGAACAAGGGCTGGTACGTGTCGAGTGGACAGTCGTCGCAAGGCAAAAAGCTCGTGTTGGAAAACTGCCCCGGCGGACAGCTGTACGAGTAGTTGACGGTCACGTGAATCTCCATGGTGTCGGAAAGTGGTGCGTACGCCGAATCGGTCGCCTCGACGACCACAAAGCAATACCGCCGTTGGACAACTGCGAGAATTGGCTGTGGGAAGAAGACGTCTCCCGTCATGGAGTTGACTTCCAAAAACGAACAATTGCCGCCGGATATGTTGTAGCGTAGTAGCCCATTCAAACCCGGATCTGCATCAGATGCTGCTACCCTGTAGATGACGTAATTGCTTTTGATGACGTCTGCCTCCTGAATGACAACGGACGTCGTCTTGACGGCGAAAACGGGCGCATTATCGTTAATCGGTATAATTCTAATCCGATGAGTGGTGATATTTCCGAGTCGAGAACCGTCTCTCGCTTCGACTAACTCAAGAGTGAATTCTTCGATGTCTTCAGGGATCGTATCGTTGACGATTCCGACTTGGATGTACGTCCAGTTGCCCATTTCCGGGTAGTTGAGACTAAAGCCGTCGAGCAAGGAGAAATCCTCGCCACCGATTGCCGTTCCATCGACACCGCTCCAAATGACTTCGATGTCGCCGTACAGTCCTCTTCGACGAACGACGGGCACGGAAACGACGCCGCCGTCACTCTCGATAGCCGTCGTCTCGTCGCTGACGAACTCGACGACACCGCGAGCGTCGTCGTTCTCCGTCACGTCGACGCGAATTTTGCTATTGTGTCCAACGGCAACGTCGGTCGGCCTGGCGTAGGTGAGACCGATGACGTACGAGGCGTTCAACTCCGGTACGTTATCGTCGACGATCGTGAATTCGATTGTTTCCTTACCACCGGCGAATATCTGCCACTCGGGTCTCAGTAGGGAAATTTGACCGGTGACTTCGTTGCCGTCCGAGTCCATTACTTCGGTTTTGAATGTGATCGTGGAGAGAGCGACGTCGGCGCGCGAGCAGCGACGTTCCACGCTGTAGCGGAACGTCGTCGCCACTTCGGGGGTCGTAATGCTCGGTTCGATTTCGGTGAATTCGACGACGCCGAAGGGACGATTCGTCGACGCGAGAATGACGATGGTGAAGTCGCGTTCGCTGTCGATTAAGGCCGGTTGGGAGACGCTGACGAGACGAACTCGCATCGTCGCCGACGAAAAGCCGGTCACGTCGCTGACGTCGAGTTGGAAGACGGCGGTCGGTTGGCTCTCGACGAAGGATAGAGTCCCCGTTTGAGAGGCGGAAGCGCCGAAGCCGTCGAGAGGTTCGGCGCTCCAATTGACGGTTGCCGTGCCGACAAAGCCAAACGATCGTCGTACGGTCACGGATACGGAATTCTGGCTGAACCATCCGCACAAGTGAGTGTCGTCGAAATGGAAGACGCCGTACTGTTGTGGATAGCTGAAGAACAGGGCTACTTGCACTGACGGAATGTGTGCCATGAAGGCAGTGACTGTTCTTTCTTCCTTGTCTACTTCCTGTTGAGGTGACAGCCAATTGGTGCCGTTCCAGAGATAGACGACTGGTTCAATTGTTTCAGGATCGACGGCAAGATGATCGGTGACATTCGGATTAGCTTCCAGCATCGATTGGGTGTTGTAGGCCGTGTCTAGAGAAGCCGGTGGATCCATAGGAGCCGACGCATTTGACGACGACAGAAGGACGGTGTAGTCGCCATACAAAAGATCCTACGCACAAATAAAACATTCAGATTCAGTAGTGTGCTCGCGAGGATAAATTGATAACAGGAGGAGGCTACGAAAATTCTATCCGTTATCCTGATAAATCTAATCGCAAAGCAAACACGAACGTTTTGATGAAGTGAGGCCCCTTTGGGACCCCACAGACGCGTTGTTTGGAGTCAAAAAAACGCGTCTTTTACGTGAAAACGTTTACTTACCCGCACAGCTCCAGAGGGAATATTGGCGCTCGGATTGATTTGCTGAATGGTAGAGCGACGTCTTCTTCTCGACGACGAAGTGGACTCAACCGTTAAAATGATGCCTGGCGGAGAGGCATCAGGCTCGAGCCGCAAGGCACCGGTCGATCCCTCCAACCCAGGAGGCAGCTCTGTACTGTTCTCGGTATCGTTAGAATCGAGATCGACATTAACTGCCGTCGTTCCTAGATAGATCGAAGTGCCCTCCTCCGTTTCAACCTCCGCTTTGCCTATCAGAACCCCGTCGCTGGCAGCAAACGTGAACATCTCAGCGCCGTTGTAAACTCTCAGTAAGATATAATAGGTTGTTTTCTGTTCGAGAACCAGGTCGCCGACAATCCATTCGACGTCGTTTCCGGCCGATTTGTAGTCGAGAACGTCAGCGGTCGTCGGCGTCGTTCCCACGGCGATCGTGTATTCGGAGATGCCGCTTTCGTTGTCGTGAGCCGACCAGTATGCCCTTAAATGATCCGTACTCAATTGAAAGTCTATATCGACCGATCCGTTTGATCCGTCGCGGACGAAATGAACGACGGGTGGCGTCGGATCAATGATGAATCCGTTTGAACTGCTAGAGGCGTTCAGGTGCGCCCAATTGACGGCTACGACTGTGGAGTAGTACCAGACTCCGATAGAGAATACGCAAGCCGTGCAGACGACTTCTTCCGTTGTTCCCGAAACCGAATCGAAGTCCACGACGTCGCAGAGGCCCGGTGCCGTTCCGACGCACCATAAGTATTCCTTGAGTTCCGATTCGCCGTCGTAGAAACCGCCCCAGCTGACCGTCAATTCGAAGTCGGCCATGCTGGACGAATCCAAATCGGTTTGATTTTTTCCGTCGTATACTTCGCCGGCGACGGGCGGAGTAAAGTCGACGGTTAGAGTTTGAGATTCGTGAGTGACTTGCTGCCCCGCTTCGTCTTCTGCCGTCACTTCGATGTGATATTCGCCGTCGAGTTCGAGATCGAGAGGAGACGCCCACGTGGTTATGTAGGATTGATCTTCGTCTAGACACTGACTCTGCGCACATGTCGTGCAATCGTCCTGAGTTCCGCCGGAGCTTCGTTTTCCGTCGGCGCACTGACGGCACTGCAACGAGAATTCTCTCGCGTTAGTACGGGAACGAGCGCTATTGGGCCAGCAGAACGACGCAAGATAAATTCGCGGCGACGAATCGTTTGTCGTGTTGAAGGCGAATGCGACGACTTGGTCTCGGATACTTGCGGAAGTTATTCTTTCACTGCTGCTTGTCTCCACTTGAATGATACCCACGTGTTGACAATACGCTCTGTCCCCCATATTCTTCACCAACGTCACGGACGTGCCGCCTTCGCCGGATACCGTGTTCAAGACGTGAGCGCCATCCGCCGTTTCTTCGATCTCAATAATGTCGTCGTATGAAGTCACGCTTCCGAAAAAATGACAGAGACGAGTAACGACTCCTGATGACGTGAACGAGAACAAATTCCACTCGCCGTTGGCTGAACTGACGGCAATTCTATCGCTGTGAGGAAATAGTCTTGCTGCCGTTAGACTGCTCGGAAATCCGGAAACAGTGGCGGACGACATTGACACAAGAACATTCAAACTACCGCCACTAGATGAATAGACATCGACAACGCCTGCTGACGGCTGGGCGACGGCAATTCGGCCGAATTCGTTTCGAGATAGTTGCACGTCGTTTGCTGTAGCGATATCGGTTGCTGCTTGCCAAGCCGAAGCGCCTGGCGAAAACGCAATCAAACCGCAATACAAGCGAGACGATCCGTCAGGAAATACTACGACCACATCAATTGTAATGGTTCTGTTCTGATAATGGGGATCAGGGCCAATAGGGATTTCAACTTCTGGGCCTGGATCGAAACGAGCTGCTGACGGCGAAACGGCAGACAAAGGCAAAGGTTCGAGTTGAATTACTGTCTCCACCGAGGCATCGAAGAACAACAATTTATCGTTGTACACAACGACAACGAGTTCCTCGCCAGTAATTGACGGCAAATCTCCCCTCGCAGTCACGGGAAACACTTGCACTCTCGACGTATCTCTCTCCCAAACAAAAGCGACGTATTGTAAGTTAGCGACGACGAAACGGTTCCTAGATATGAGTCGGGTCGTCGTCGGACCGGTCAAGCTGACAAACGACAACGTAGCATCGGGAGTCGTCACGGAAATCGGCAGTTCTCCGATACCGCGACAACACGGCGAATACGTCGGCGTATAGGCACCAATAGTAGTCGAATTCAGGATAACAATGCTCGTAGCATTGTCGTCAGCGGCCTCAGCTGCCGTCACGTTACTGGTATCATTACCAGAATCCTGGAAGATGGTCCACGAGAAGCCGGTACGCGGAGGAAGATTCAAATACGAGTAGTTGGATTGGCACAAAACCTCTCCGGGCGACGTCAAGCGAATCGCACCGCCGATGCCGTCTTCCGAGCTCGACGCATTGACGGCGAAGCGATAGCCGTCGTACGTCTCGGCGCTGAAGCACATTTCGATGGGCACCTGTCTGCAGCCGTCGGAAACGGCCGACGTTTCGAGACCGGCACGATTTCGCGCCGTGATTTCCACCGTGTATCGACCGCCCATAGTAATGTTAATGACAAGCGGTATAACAACGTTCGTCTGCTCCGTTAAATCCGCAGTCGTCTGCACCGCTATTCCGTCCGACCAAAAACCGCCTTCAACGTTGAACGAATGCTCGTAAACCGTGTACGTATAGCCGAGGATACCGCTCTCGGGATCGGAAAAGTCTTTCCACCAGGCACGCAGCACGTTATCGTCGGAAAAGTAGTCTTGTTCGTAGCCGGCGCTTTCCTCACCGTCGTACACGTAACCGGCAATGGGAGGCGTTGTATCGACCATTACGCCGTCGGAAAAGGCCTCCGACTTCAAACCGGCCCTGTTCATTGCCGACACGCAAGCGACGAGTTTGGAACCTGGATTCAAGACGAAATTGGAACCGATTGCGTGTAGGCCGGCTCCGGCTTCCGTCTCGGCGATGTACTGCTGCGAAATTGGCTCGACCAGTTTTACTTGCCACGTGTAGAAGTCGATACCGCTCTCCTCGTCGACGAACGCCGTCCAACTAGCCGAAACCACCGTCGATGTCGTCTGATAGTCTATGTCTTCAAAGTTGATTCCGTCGTATACTTCGCCTGGTACGGGTGGAGTAAAGTCAATGAGAACGCCGTCCGAACGCGACGTCGATCGGAGACCGACGCGATTGATTGCCGTGACGGTGACGGCGTACGTGAGTCCGTTGTCCAAATAGAGTTCGTAGAAGTCGGCGCTCGTCGCTAAGCCGACACTCATGCAATCGATTGTTCGCGTCTCGTTGTCAAGTCCGTAACAGGCGACAAAGTCCTCGATTCCACTCTGAGCGTCGGCGAACTCGAACCAATGCGCCGTCAGATGACTGTCGTTTGACTGATACATGCGATTTCCCTCTTCCAGTTTCCCGTCGGCCACTTGACCCTGATCGGGACTGGTGCCGTCGAGGACGACGAAATCGGCGGACGTGATTTCGGAATAGAGGCCAACGAGATTGTAGGCTCGTATCTTCGCACGATAGGTCTTACCGTCGCTGAGACCCGCTCCGGATAAAGTGACGTTCGTCAGAAGCGAGACGTCGATGTACTCGGCTGTCGCACTGTCTTCTCGAGCGACCATTGCAAATGAATACGAGGATATTTCAGTTTCGGTTTCGTAGAATCCACTCCAGGAAAGAGTCAGGTTGTCGGCGCTCAGCACGTAGCCACTCACAGTCGTTCCGTGAACGTCGAAGAGAGCCGTTCCCACGCCGGGCGGCGTCGTGTCGATCAGATAGCCGTCCGAGCACACCGTCGACGTCGTCAAACCGGCTCTATTCTCGCATTCGACGCACACGTAAACGAAACTTCCCGACACGAGCACGTAGCCGGTCGACGACGCCGACGTCGCCGTTCCGACTTCGATGCGACTGAAAATGTCGTCGGCGCCGTAGGACGATCCCGCCCACCAGTAGCACGTCTTGATCGAACTCACGCTATCGCTGAACTGATCCCAACTGGCTGATATTGTAGTATCGTCGCTCGACGAATCGATATCCGTTTCTCCCGTTCCGTCGATGACTTGTTGACCTTTCACCGGCGGCGTGCTGTCGACGACGACGCCGTCAGTTATGGCGACACTGCGCAAACCGACTTTGTTGACGGCAAAGACGGTGACGAAGTACTGCACGCCGTCTTTGAGAGAGAGTCCCGAAGCAGACGCTCGATCGGTCGTGGAGACGTCGACGCACTGTCGCGTATCGTTTGCGCCGGGTGTCGTACCGATGCACCAACTGTAGTAGTCGATAGACGACTCGTTGTCCCCGAATCCGTACCAGCGAACGGAAAGCGTCGTATTGCTGGACTGGTACTCGACATTGACGCCGTCTTCGTTGTCGACGACGCTGCCGGCTACCGGCGCCGAATTGTCGAATATCGTGCACTCGGACACGGCGTACGAAACGAGTTTCGCGCAATTTTCGACGCGAACGGCGACGTAGTAGCAAGCGCCGAACGTCACCGTCACCGACGAGCTGACGGCCGACGTCGCGGTGCCGACGTCGGTGAGAGTTTCCACGCAATGGTGCGCCGTCGTGTTCGAACAGATGGACCACTTGACATTCAGAATACCCGTCTCCGGATCGGCGATGTCCCAGAAGGCGGCTATTTCTTCGTTCCACAGTTCGTAGCGCTCGTAGGGACGACTCCTGCGGCCCATTTTCACCGACGATATCACTGGCGACGTGTCGTCGACCGTGAAACCGTTCGAAGCGACGGTCGTACTCGAACCGGCGCTATTGATCGCTTCGACTAAATTATAGACGACCGTTCCGCTTGCAATTTGTAAGCCGTCCGCTGAAACGTTCGTTCGCAAACCGACGCTGTTCCACGGTAGAATGTCGTCTCGACTCGTCGACGTTCCTATGGCCCAACGGTACTCGACGATCGTACTCACGTCTTCGAAAAAGTCGACCCAATTGCTGAGAACGCCTGTCGTGAAGTCCTGATATGTAATATCGATGGTCGTATAGCCGTCGATGACCGTTCCCATGGACGGTGGAGTCGTGTCGATTATCGTGCCTTCGGATGCGGCCACCGACGAAAGTCCAGCGCCATTTAGTACCGTCAGAGTCGCGTAATACGTTTCAGCGTCCATCAACGACAATCCGCTGATCGTCACCTCACGTCGGCTCGTCGGCGTCACGTCGACGCTCTTCACGTCGCATTTCTCCGGCTCCGTTCCAATGCACGCCGTTATAGATTGAAGCCCGCTGTCCAAGTCAGTTATCGGCGACCAGACGACCGTCACCGCCGACGCGTCGTTTTGAATCGTTACGTGTTTCTTTGCGCCTATCGTCACGGTTCCCATCACGGGCGGCGTCGAGTCGAATACGATCGATTCCGACATGCTCTGCACCCAAAGTCCGGCCTTGTTGTACGCTTTGACTCTCGCCACGTAGCACTGGCCGGGAGTCAAATCGAGCCCCTCTTTAACCACTTCCGGCTCGTTCTGAACGTTTTCCCACGGAACGACGCACTCGACGAGATTCTCGAAACACAACGACCATACGTAGTAGCCCATCAAACTCTCCGGATCGATAAAGTCTTTCCATTTGACCGTAAACGGCCCAGTTCCTCCAACGAAGTGCATACTGCTTTTATCAGTTTTTTCAATTGCCACGCTTCCCGCTCGGGGCGCCGTATGATCGACTAAGATTCCGTCAGACGACACCAGCGTGCGTAGTCCTATTCCATTCACAGCCGTGACGGAAACGTAGTACCAGACTCCAGGCGTAAGTCGTTCCGAATCCAAATAATATTCGGTAGCCGTTCCCACGGACACGGGCGCCTGGAGTTCTGACGTTCCCGGCGATCGTCCAACCGAAACGAGATACTCTTTGATTCCAGTGTCCGGATCGTCGAAATCGGCCCAGACGACGTAAATGCTTCCCGTTCCCGTGTAGTAATCGATTTCGTCCATGAGACTGCCTTCGGCGACGGTGCCGCTCACCGGCACCGTCAAATCGCCTTTGACGGGAGCCGATTGAACGGAGACGAAGTTCTCCGCCATGTCGTACGCGGTGACGGTGACGTAGTAGAGCGAGCCTTGTTGAACGTCGATCGACGGACTGACTTTCGACGTCGACAAACCGACGGAAGCGGTCGATAGAACGTTCGTACTTCCCGGCGACGTGCCGATTGCCCACTCGTAGCGATCGAGACCGCTCTCGTCGCGAAAGTCCATCCATTTCGCGCTGATTTTGTCGTCCTGCCATTTCGCCGTCACCGTTCCCGGGTTCGGATCGTGGAAGTCGAAGACGACGGGACCGGCGGTTTCGGTGAAGTAGAGTCCGGCTTGGTTTTTCACTGTCAACGTCAAATAGGCGGACGTGTCCTCGCTGATGTTCAGCGTTTTGATCTTGTAGCGATTATTCGCCGGCGCGATCGTCGTCTGAGGAACCAAATCGGAGAAATGAGCCGACGTGCCGATGGAGAACTTGTACTCGGCTATGGGACTCTCGTCGTCGGAACAATTCCACGAAATCCAGACGTTCTGCAGCGAATTGACGTACTCCAAATTTCCGGACAAGCCGAAACCGAGATAGCGACAATAAGCCGGCGTCGTGTCGATCGTAATGCCGTCCGATGCGGCTTGGACGGTGAAATCGCGATTGTTCGTAGCGACGACGGTGATGTAGTACGTCACGCCGTGCTCCAGAGGCAGAACGCTCAGCTTGTGCGCTTTCTCGGCGAGTTCGACGTTCGTTAGATTCAAAATGCTCGTATCGTTCGGCGTGACGCCGACGCCCCACGAATAGGCCTTGATTCCGAAGACGGGATCGCGAAATTGTTCCCATCGACTCCATATGCCGACCGTGTGCGGTTGATAGTCCTCGTCGAAGTAGCCGGGGCCGTCGAAGACGAAGCCCGCCTTGAAGGCGCCGAACGTCACGTTGAAGGTAATCGACGCGACGTACGATTGCAATCCGACGCCGTTTTCCGCGCGCAAAACGACTCGATAACTGTTCATGTTGAAAAGACGAATCATGTCGACTTGCACCGAATTTCCTCCGAGAACGTCGCCCAACGTTCGATAGGTCAACGCTTTGAAATCGGGAGCGGACGAATTGGTGTTGATGAGAGCCCAAGACAACGTCTCGACGCCCGTTTCGACGTCAGATATTTTCTGCCAGACGATGAGAAGAGCCGCGTCGTCGATGAACGTTTCGCTGTCTTCAAAATTGCGCGCAGGATAAACGATTTCTACTGTAACGTCGCCTTCGAAAATCGGCGGCGTGCCATCGCTCACAGAAATAGCGCTCTCTCTCGACTTCGCGCTAGCCTCATTCGCAACGACCAAGTAGAAATAATACGTCGTCGGCGAAGTGACCACCACGTAGTCTTTCGTCGAGACGCTGAAGCTCTTTCCGACCGAAGTCAAAGCCAAAACGTCGTATTTCCCGTCTTCCGTTCCCATGCCGAATTCCGACTCGGCGATGCCGCTCTCGTTGTCGCGAGCGATCCACGTCAACAGGAACGTCTCGCCGGTCGGATCGTAGACGATCGTAAAGTCCAATATCTCGGGCGGCGACGAGTCGACGATGACGCCGTCCGATCGGAACTCCTTCGTCAGTCCGGCGCCGTTTTCGATGACGAGACGAGCGTAGAAGCGATCGCCTTCGGCCAATTGCAGTCGACTGGCGACGGCGACGATCGCGTCCTTGTCGACGATCACTTCGGTCGAAACGCTCGTCTTGTCGTTCACCGCGAACCAACGTATGGACGTGATGTTCGACTCGTCGTCGGCGCAATCCCAATTGACTCCCAACGGCGCGCCGGACGACTGGAATTGGTAGTCGAAGCCTTGACGAGCGCCGTCGAAGACGTACGTGCAATTCGGCGGCGTCGGATCGATGATAATTCCGTCCGACGTCGCGCTCGCGAAGAGACCGGCACCGTTGTACCCGGTCACCTTGATCTGATAGAAACCGCCCGGTTGAAGTCCTGCATCGATAGTTACTTGATTGGCTCCGACGACTTTCGTGACAGTGTTGCCACTGAGAGGTGGTGGAATAATTTCTACGTCGTAATACAAGATGCCACTCTGAATATCGCTGATGAGCCAATTGGCCGAGATTTGGCTGACGCTCGACTGGAAGTCAGCGTCTCGCGCCGGGTTCAAACCGTCCTTGACGAAACTGGCAATCGGCGGGGTCGAATCGACAGCGATACCGTCCGTCGTGTTGACCGTGCGAAGACCGGCCGTATTGAGAAGTATGAGCGTCGAGAAGAGGGTGACTCCCTCTTGGAGGATAATGTCGCGATTGATGGCGACGCCGGCGTTCACGTCGACGTATTTTCGCAATAGGCTCGAACCGCCAGGATAGAGTCCAATCGTCCACGTCATATTGATTTCGGTGATGTCTTCGGTGCAATTCCAATTGACGGCGATGAAACCGGGCTGAGTTTCGTAGTCAACGTCGCCTTCTTGTCCGTCGCCGATGCTGTAGCAGTGAGGCGGCGTCAAGTCGATGGTCACGCCGTCAGAAATGACGGTAGTCGTCAAACCGGCGAAATTGACGGCACGAACGGCGGAGTAGTAAGTGACGGCGTGTTGAAGATCGACGCCCAAGTAGGGACCAACAGTCGACTTGCCGAAACTTCGGAACGGATAGGCGAGCACGAGATCAGGGCCCGTCACATTCGTAGCGATACCGAGGAGATACTGTAAGATATCGGTGTCCGGATCGGAGCATTCGTCCCAGCGAGCGACGTGAAGACCTCTGACAGCAGAAAAGTCGATTTCATTCTGGTAACCTTCGTAAACGCTTCCCAAGCAGATCGGCGCCGATACGTCGACGGTGATGCCGTTCGACGACGAAACGGTGGACAAACCGACGAAATCCGTCGCTTTGACGTGACAATAGTACAAAATTCCCGAGAAAAGACTGAGTCCGGTGAGAACGGATCTCTCCGCGGCGACGTCAAAGACGGTCAAGTTCTTGTACTCGCCGTAGACGTCGTCCGTGTCGTTCAAATTACTACCGATGCCGAGTTTCATGTCCGCTATGCCGGACTCGTAATCGTCGATCCATCGCCACTTGCACCACGCCGTTCGATTCGTCGACTGATACCTGGCGTCGAACTCGCCCCAGCCGTCTTGAACGTATCCCTTCACCGGTGCGACGTAGTCGATAATGAAACCGTCCGTCGAGACCTTGGTCACCAAGCCGGCGGCGTTCGTCACGCGAACCATTATGTAGTATCGACGACCCAATGACAAGCTCGTCAACATGTAGTGCGGATTGCCGCCGACGACGGTCGTGTGATCGAGCCAGTCGCTGCCGCCGCGGTACGATCCGATCGCCCAATCGGTGTGCACGATGTCCGACACGTCTTCGGTGACGTCCCAGCTGGCGCCGACGTCGATGTCGTCTTGGGTGAGATAGTCGATGTCGCTTGGAGGACCGACTCCGGTGTAGTTGAATTCGATGAGATTGGTCAGTTCGGGTGGCGTCGTATCGATTCGCGTTCCGTTCGAATAGACTTCGATGAAGCTTCCCGCACCGTTGTATATTCGCAGTGCGAAACGATAGAAACCGTTGTGGACTCCGGCAATCGTTCGGCCCATCCAATCGAAGCGGGCTTCGGTGTACTGCCACGTAGTTATCTCCTTGCCAGTGTTGTCTATAACGTTCGTCTCCAAGTAACCGATGCCGCTCTCTTCGTCGCGGAATTGGTACGTGAAACAGGGCTGCTTCTCCGGCAAATTCAAACTGTCGAGAGGCCAGAAGTCTGCCTTGTCGTACGACAGACACGATCGATAGTTTCCGAACGCCGACGTAGCAAATCGCCAGAAATCGATATCTTCGCCGACGACTTGTCCATCGTATAGATCTCCCGCCATGGGCGGCGTATTGTCGATCAAAACGCCGTCGGTTTCGACGCTCGTACTCAACCCGGCAGCGTTCTCCGCTCGCACGACGACCCGATAGATGGCACCCGTCTCCAAGCTCAAATCCGGAACGCACGTCGACGTACGATACCCAATCGACGCTTCCTCGTAAATGGTACTACCGTTGTTCGCAACAACGGTCACGTAGTACGTCCGTATGGGACTCTGGAGATCGGCAAACGCGCCGAACCATCGCGCGCACAGCGTATTGTCGGACACCTGGAAATCGACGTCGAGAGCGCGCGACGCGCCCGCGCCGTCGCGCACGTAGATGTCCGCGTAATCGGGCGGCGTATCGTCGAGCGATATGCCGTCCGACCACTCGGTCGAAAACAATCCCGCCTTGTTGACGACGCGACTCGTGACGTGATATCGAACGCCGCCGCTGATCACGAACGTGTCGAATTTCACGCGAGCGGTGCCGTTCGGACTGAAGCCGACGTCGGAGAACGGAAGAACGTCCGAGCCGCCTTTGAACGTGCCGACGGCGGCGGCGAACGTGTCGAGACCGCTGTCGGGATCGCTGCACGTCCACGTCGCCGTGATCGAGTCCAGCTTCGTCGTGTAATCGGAGTCGCCTTCGACGCCGTCGACGACGTCGAAGACCTGCGAGCAGACGGGATTCGTGTAGTCGACGAGAACGCCGTCGGATTGGACTCGCGTAAAGAGACCGGCTCGATTCCACGCTCGTAAATTGACGAAGTACGTCTCCTTGGGAATTAGATTGAGATCTTTGATGTAGCCGTACGAGCTGAGAGCGACGTTGATGAAGTCGAACTCCGGCGTGCCGGTCGAGTGCGCCAAATTCCAGTCGTAATAATGGATACGGCTTTCGGGATCGCTGAATCCCATCCAGCACGCTTTGAAGCTCTCCTTCGCGATCTGATAGTCCTTGTCCTCGTCGCACGTGAACGAGTCGTCGAAGACGACGCCGGCGACGGGATTCGTGTGATCGATGAGAATGCCGTCGGTCGTCGTGATGCCTTCGATGCCGAGAGCGTTCATCGCTCGAATGGAGACGTAGTAGATGGTATTGTGGGTCAGAGTCAACTGATTATTGGCGAGATCGTCCGATTTCTTCGTTTCGGCGTACGCCAGAACGTCGTCCTGGCCCTTCGTCGTCCCGATGCCCCACTCAATCAACGACACTTCGGTTTCGTCGGTTATTTGGTCGAAACTAGCTTTGATCGAATTCTCGCTGAAACCGTAATCGATGTCGCTCGACCCCTTAGGCCCGTCGATTAAACCGTGAACCTTCGGCGGCGTCGTGTCGGCGAAAAACGACGGAGCACTGACAGACGTCTTCTTTCCGTCGGAGTTGCGGCACTCAACCGTGACTATCACGCGCGAACCGTGCTGAAAGGTCAAACCGGACTTCGTCAGCGTCGCTCCGTCGGTGAATTCGTTGGAAAAGAGCGTAGGTCCGGACGTCGACCTCGCTGTGATGTAGTAGTGCAAATATTCAGCTTCGGGGTCGGTGAAATCGGACCACTCGGCGGTGAGCGATTGCTGGTCGTTCTGCTTCGCTTCGACTGTTCCCTTCACCGGAGCGGTACGATCGGGGGTCGAGAGACAGAGTTCCGGCACGGGCGTAAGAGATATGGGATTCGCCGACCATGAGAACAATTCAATGGTCTTCGAGTACCAAACGCCGATTGTTATGCGACACGACCACGGCTTCCAACTGCCGCATTTGATAATAGGACCGAGAATATCGAAGACGAGACTCAAGGTGAGTTTGAGCGGCCTAATGATGATTTTCAGTTCGCCGCACGCCTGCATTACCGAACCCTTAACGCGGAGAATCAGCGTGGGTATGAGACTGGTGTCCATCAGCGTCACGTCTATTCGTATGCCGACTCTCAGTAGCGCCGCTTGGATGGAGACTTGACCGCCGACGATCATGTAGGCGCGTGGAATAATCGAGGCGCGCGCCTCGCGTTCGAGTATGCACAGAGCCGCTTGATACGTCACTTCGAGATTACCCAACGCCCAAAAATCCAAATAAGCGAAGATGCCGAAATAGACGCCGAGAAGAATCGATCTTTGTTTACAGCCGAACTGACACGTTCGAAAGAACTCGATCGATGTCTCGTAGAGCGTTCCCTCGCCAACGAGACAATTCGACAAATCGGTCTGACGCTTCGATCTCGTCAGAGGTATCAGCTCTCTCGGCTTGACGACGTCCTGGCCGAGAACAGTGAGAAAGAGTTCGTTCCTCGAAACGGCGTCACGGATGTTGAGACGATTCTTCAGGACGGGAATAGCGAAGTAAATGGTACTGTCTTCCAAATCGGCACCGGTTACGAGTCGTCTCGCCTGCTCGCCCTGAGCGCCGCTATTGAACGTCACGATCAGATTTTCGCCCGCCGAGGCGAACGTCACGTCGACGGCGCCCGACGGCATTCGAACGGCGCGTTGAATAGTCACGCCGGCCTGCCCGAAACGAACGGGAACGCCGCTATACGTCTCATTGACGCCGGGCCACGGTTCGATGAACTCCAACTTGCAGCTGAAACCGGGCTTCGGCGCGCAGCGAAGAATCGCGTAGAACGTCTCGCCGAGTTGGGTGAAGACGGAGAAGCCGACGACGTTCTTGCCCACCGTGACGACTCGATCGGGTTTGATAACTTGCGTCTTATCCGGACGATATTTCGTGACAACGACTTTGCCTTTGGCGTCCGTTCGATAGGCGGCGACCCACGATTCCTGCTTGTTCTTTCGACGTATGTGATGCTTGGGAAAGGTCGTGCCCAGACTCGTCTTACCGCTGTCCAAATAATCGGTGATCCAGATGCGACGATTCTCGTAGAACATTCCCGTTCCCATCGAGTCGGTGTTCTCCGCGAGCGTGAAGTTCACGTTCGCCGGGCGCGCGAGCGTCGTCATGGAGCCCAACGCCGATTTCAAAATGCCGTAGAGATTCCCGACGACGTCGCCTTTCGTCGTCTTATTGATCTTATGAACGTAGAGCCAGTCTTCGGCGATGACGACACCGATCGGCCCCTGAAGAATTTTTCCGTTCGGTTTATAGAGACGGTAGAGACGAAGGACGGTGCCGTCGTTCTTCTGCACGACGAGAATGTTCGGCTTTTGAAAATTCCCACCGGTGACGAACATGGAGAGAATGAAGTGCGTGCCGCTTTTATCGAGAGGCCAAATGCCTTCAACTTGATAATCCTCGAATAGTCCAGGAATGAAGACTCGATTTCTCTGGAGCACTTGCAAGTGCGTGTACTTGACCTTAAAGACGACATTTCGATACAAGTTGCTCGATCGGGGACGCACGTTGACGCACGTATCGGCCGAACAGTAGCCCAACGTCGTGTAATCGTCCAAGTCGCCGGCGTCGAGACCGGCGTCGACGAGTAGCAACTTCGCGAGCCAATCGCGCACCGTCTTCAAAATCTCCGGCGCTTTGACGGACAAGAAATCGGCGGCACTTCGAATGCGTCCGAGAATTTGCCCGTTGATGAACTCCTTGATGTCGAAGACGATCGATTGGAATTTGATGACGACGCCGGTCGCCGCTTCGAGCGGCGGAAAGAAGGTTTCCTCCAAGAACGCTTGGAGTTTCATCGCCAGTTTTTCCGCCTCGTTGATGATGAACAGAACGGGATCGAATATTTCGTCGGGAACGGAGAGCGTCGTGAAGAAGTCGCACATCTGTCGAAGAGCATTGGCGAAATTGTTCGCTACCTGGAGGACGTCGCCGACGGCGTTGAGAACGACGTCTCGCACTTCGTACCAGACCGTCTTTCCGAGTTGCACCAACTGATTCAACTCCTTCATAAACGGAAAACCGGCCAAGTCGATTTCGCGTCGCAATCGACCGGGCAACGACGGCAAGTGGTCGGTGCTGATCTCGCGACGACGTCGTCGAAACGGCAACGACGGCAACTCGAGATTGATTTCGAACGTGAACCCGCCGAGAAGCGCATCGAGAACGCGTTTGCCCAAGGCGACCGCATCGGCGATGGAAACCGATTTCGCGAAGTCGATAACGGCGGTCACTTTATCGATGGCGCGCTGCGTGAGATTTTCCAAGCGCTCGACGTATTCGTTCACCTTATCGACGACCGCCGTCAAATCGGCGATCTTTTTCGTATCGTTGACGATTGCCTGCGCGTCGGCGATCACCGACTCGACGTCGTCGATGAAGAGCTCGGCGCCGCAGACGGGCGAAATCGGTCCGTCGCCGCACACCTGCGTGACGTAGCCGACTAAATCGGTGAAATAGACGTCGGTCAAATAAATCAATCGACCGATGAAGTTGGAGATTTTTTCGGCGAGCGCTTCTATGGGCGAAACGGCGGTCTTCGTCACTTCGATCAGACCCTCGCCGATCGTGTCCGTCGTCGCGTTGACGAGATCGTTCCAGCACGTGATCATGCCGACGAATTTCTCCTCGTACTCGACGACGATGTCGACGACGCCGCTGAACGAGCACGACGCTTCGAACGAGAGCGACACGCTATTCGCCGCCTCCTTGACCAAGCCAATCGAATCGATGAAACCGTTGACGCGATTCGCGACCGACGATATGCCGTCGATGATGTTCTGAACGAACTCGATGCCGCCGGAGAGATACTCGATCGCCACGGCGGCCGCCTCTCGCAACGAGTTCAAGAGCTTGTCGCGCATGCCTTCGAGAATCGATCGCAATTTATCGAATCCCTCGTCGATGAGATCCGTGACGAAGTCGCGTCCTTTCGTCGCGTATTCAACGAACGATTTCGAACTCGATATATGTCCTAATATCTCATTGATCCATTTCGCCACGTCGAGCGTTTTATCGAGCACGTCGTTGATGTTGCCCGTCAGCGAGACGATTTCCGGCACGCCTTCGCCGACGAATGCGACGATGTCGTTCACGTCGCGCGCCATCTGAACGAATTTGATGAATTCTTCGCTCGCTTCGAGATACTTTTGCATCGGCTTCAGTTTCTCGTCGAGAACGTCGGCGAACTCTTCGATCTTACTGTCTATGAAATCGCGTATGCTGTTCGTGAAATTCGTCGCGAGTTCGTTGAATCGCGTCATGACGGCGTCGTCGATGAACGTCGATACTTTCTCTATGCTTCTCGTCATTAGATCCTGTATGATTTCGAAGAGATCGACGGTCGAAAGGAGACTGACGTTGACAGGGAAAGCGTCGAAGACTTGCGCCGACGCGTTGCGAAGGAAACCCTGGACTTTGTCCGTCAGGTTGGCGACCGCTTCTTGACTCGTGTTCACCGCGATTTCGACGTAGCGGTTCACGGTCGCGAGACCCTTTTCGATGGGACCGCACACCTGCGCTTCGACCTTGGTGATAGCCGTCTTGACGGGCCCCAACGCTTTGCCCACGAGACTCGGATTGAGTAGCGCCTTTTTGCCGAGATCTTTCACGAAATCCGCGACGTCGGCAACGGCCGTATAGCCGCTCAACTGATCGCGAAACGCGTCGATAGCCGATTGAGACGAGACGAGAACACCTCGCATTTTCCCGACGAAAACTTTGAAGTCTTCGGCGAGTTTCTTACCCGCCGCTTCGCCCTCTTTGAAGCCGTCGCGAAAGCCACTGGCAAGGGACCTAGCGTAGTCGATAAACGTATCGAAGAATCCGGATAAATCGAGTATTTCTTGAAGAGACGACGAGGAGTCGCCGGGAGAAGCGGTAGTGGGACTCGAGCCGCCGCCACCGGGCGACGTCGGAGTCAATGCCGTTGTGGGACTCGAGCCGCCACCGCCGCCGCCGCCGCCGCCGCCGCCGCCGCCGCCGCCACCTCCGCCGCCACCGGGCGACGTCGGACTCGAAGTCAATGCCATAGTCGGACTCGAACCGCCGCCGCCGCCGCCGCCGCCGCCTCTCACTCCGGCGAGCTTCGCAACGAATCCCTTCAGCGACGCAAGAAGACCGGTATCGTCCTCCTCGTCCGACTTAACGGAGTCGTCGTAGTTGAGAAGCGCCGAGGCGACGTCGCAGAGCAACTTGCCGAACTCGGCCGACACGTCTTCGGGTATTGCGTCGACTATAGCAGTTATTTGGTCTATAATTCGCGTCGCGTTTTCGACGAACTCGTTCAGCGTGTCGATGGGATCGGTGACGTAGCGAATGATCGAGTGGCACAGATCGGACAACTTCTGCAACTTCTTCTTCACGAACTCGTTCAATTTGTCCTTGAGATCTTGCACGATTTCGCGCGCGAACGTCAGATCGCCGACACGACTTATGAAGCTCTTGATCTTATTGATGAAGTCGATGGCGACGTTGCTCACGTTGATCGCCTTGTCGAGAAAGCCGATCGCCTGCTCCATGATGTTCAAGAAGGGAAGCACGGGCTCGAGAATTTTGTCGACGCTCGAGAAGGTATCGTCGAGAAAATCGAGAATTTTCACGACGAATTCGACGAGAGGAGCGAGCGCGCTTCGCACGCTTCCGACCGCCTTCTCGGCCGTGTCGATGACGGTGTTGAGCAGATTGGAGAGAATCGTGTTCTTGAACGAGAGACCCGCTTGAAAGGCAGCGCGTCCGTGAACGATGTCGAAGCGAAGACCGAACGCACTTACGTACGCAGTGACGTCGTTGAAAATATCGAATTCGACTCGACCGTCGAATATGGATAAATAAACTCGCGCGAGATTGCGAAAGATGGCCTTGAAGCGCGCCTTCACTTTATCGGCGCCGAAATCCTTACCGAATTCCTTATTCACGCCGAACGCCTGATCGACGAGCGGCTTGAGCGCCGTCTCGAGAAACTGCTCCAACTTGGAGTCGCGTCTCGCTCGAGTCAGATGCCGTTGCTTCGTCTCCTCGACCGTCGTCAATATTCGTCCGCGTTGGAGAACTTCACGTGATCTATCATCGAGACGAGTCGAGAAGAAATTCTTCAAGTGTTTCTCCACGTCGGGATAGCGAACGATGGACTCGTGATAGAGAGAGGCCAGCGCTTCGACGCTCTCGCCGCTCAACTCGTCGGCGTGACTCAACATCGCGTCCATAGCGGCCAACTTCTCCGCCTCCGTACGATTCCGATCGACGATTACGCGCACGTAAACGGGCTCGACTTTCGTCCACGTCATGTGACGCATGCCGTAGATGGCGGCGCGACGAACGTTCGTCAGATTGTGCTGGGCGAACTCGAGCAGTCGAACGAAACTCGCGTCGTGACCGGCATTGCCCAGAGCCGCCGCGTAGACGACCGCATGATCGTCGAACTGACTCCACAGTTCGTCGGGATCGTGAACGGGACAGGCGACGAGTCGCGCTTCGAGATGCGCGACGATGTCGCGCGCTATCGGATCGTCGCCGCGCTCGTTCGCCTTGCGCGCGAGCCGACCCAACGACAAGGCGGCGGCGTGACGCGCGTCCATGTCGAATACGTCCGATGTCGTCGTCATGGTAACCGATTTCAAATGATCGACGAGACGCGGATTCGGATTGTCGACGCCGTGCGTCGCGATGAGAAGATCGGAGAAGCGTTCCGAGGCGAGCGAATCGTTTCGCATCAGACGTACGAGACAGTCTTGACCGTAGTGCGATCCGGCGAGCGCTTGGATGACGTGTCGCCAGCGAAACGACGACGGATTCTCGCCGTTGCATATCGCGTCGACGGCGCGTCGAGCGGAAATCGCGTCCTTCCGTATGACGGACAAGAGCTTCAATTGGCATTGGGATCTCTCGGCAACGGCGGCTTCCTGCGTCACGCAATTCATCAGTTCAAAAGGATCTGACGTCATTCGAATTTCTTCGTCGCCGATTCCCGCTATTGGGGTCGTGTCCGGTCGTTGCAGATTGTCTTTGATGGCGATGTCGTCCTGACGATAGGCGTTCAGGTCGACGCCGGCGGATCGGCGGCTGCGACGACGCTGCGCGCTCGCTCCGTCGCAGATGCGCGCGAATTCCAATTTCGAGAGACCGCGTATGTTCAAATCGGCGTTCGATCGACGATACAGCGTGTCCGAGTCGACTCGCATGCCCTTGGCGGAATGAGGCAGATAGCCGGAGATGTGTCGATGCGCCGAACGAATGAAGCTAAAGAGAGAAACAAAAACGATTGAACTAACAATCGTCGTGGGAACGGATGTAGTCTACTACCTCTTGTCGTCCAGATGAACAAGATGTTGTCTTTCTTCTTCTCTTCCGCCTGGTTTCGTGTTCTCTTGCGAAAATTCGGCGTAGTCTTCGTGTCTGTGCGTCTTGACGATGCGAAATGCTCCCGGTTGCGTGCCGGGCGTGATCGAGAAGCGTCCGCGATGCGATCCGCTCTCGTCCGCGTCGTCCGACTCGTATTCGACTTCGTGGCTCATCGTCAGGTTGATGCTCAGCGCGGCGAGGATGCCTAGAGGAGTAACGGTTTTTTGTCCCGCGAAAGGGGGCCCCACCCCTCAAACTTCCCACCTTTTTTCAGCGCCGTCGCCTCTGGATCGGTGTCGCTCGGATAATATACGGATCGAACAAGTCCTCGGCTGTCTTGAACGAAGAAGAAATCGTCGGCGAACAACTTTTCCAGTTGGCTGTCCACTTGACCACGTTTGACGATGGCCAGACCTTCGCTGACGACCTTGCGAGTATTCTTAACGTCCATTTCGACGAGCCACGACCCATCGTACTCTTCGACAACGGCGAGCGTGACCTAGCAAACGGAAAAAACGATCATGCAGGCAAAAAATGATAATTGAAGCATAAGCTATAAGAATACAAAAAGAACTCGAAGCCTTAGCTAGTAGAAACACCCATCGAAAAAACTCCCCAGACTCACCGTAGCGGCTATCCCAAAGCCTCCGCTCTTAGTCGATCGAAACTCGACCTGCATCGTGTAGTCGTACTCGAGACATCGTGCCGAGACTGCGGAATAGCTCAGCGTGATCGCGTCGTCTCGTGCAGCGCCTTCGGAGAGCTCTTCTCGCGAATACGAACGATATCGCGCTTGGGCCGAGCACAGGACGACGGCGAGCAGAGAGAGCGTTGTTAGAACTCGACGCGTAACCATGGCGAGCTACGCGCCCTTCAAAAACTGAAGGTGTGGTGACGTCTAGTGCGCGTCCGAATGAAGGTGGGAGGCTTGCTGTAGCAGCGTACTCAGAAAATCGCCCCTCTCCTTACAATGCAAGACGCCCTCTGGTCTAAGGAGAGTGAACAGAGAACTGATCCCGCGAGGCAACGTCACGGTCTCACGCGAGAGCGAAAATCGAATTAGTAATCGATACTTGTAACTGCGAGCGACTTACATCCAACGTCCCGTGAAGCCGGATTTCGCGAACTAAGATGCTGAACCCGGCATCGATCCGGTTCCGGGCGCTTGACCCCGGTTGGGTCACATAGGCCAACGAATAGAGCTGGTTGACCACTTCCGTATTCTGGCCAAAACCAGTCATTGAGGAGACCCTTTCAGACCAGGAGATGAAGGATCTCTAATTAATAAATTAAAATCGAAGTCTCATTTATAAAAATAGTTGTGGAGCCCTGACCTGAAATTTTAGCATAGTCTAGGCAAGCAACCCTTGCAAATGAGTGTCATTTGCGTAAAGGAAGTCCACTGTCGTCACTCGCGATCTATATAGGCGACTGACCGTTTTATTGTTTCTTCTGCTTTTGAAGGCTACTCGGTAGGTTCACCGACAAAAGCAGTGCTACGAGATACACAATAGAAAAGAAATAAAATACCAAGTGATGTCCAAAAGGAAATCCCAGATGACCTTCTCCCCAGCCGATGCTCCAAGCAAAAAGAGAGCCGCCAACGGACGGAGAAAAGGTTCTAAATATATATAATCAAAACCCTACTTGGACACATGCACTGATTGCACCTCGTTAGAGCAGTCAGCGAAACGGAAAGACCGTTGATGGCGCCGACACGATATTTTGGCACCGAATTATTCATACAGATGGATACCATGATAAAGGTGACGCCCATGCAGAACCGCAAGAAAATGAGACTGACCAAAAGCATGGTCCACAGGGCCGCAGAACTATGTAGGAAATAAGAATAAAAAGATACGAAAAATGCAGCTGCACGCACTTTTCTATAGACGACAACGCGGGCAAAGAAGCGGTGATGAGTACACAGACAGTACAAGCCGCGTAGAACGTCTGCATCGCATAGAAAACGACTATAGTAAATAAAGAGATATATATGTACCATCAATGAGCCGAGTTTCTTCTCCAGCTACATACACCAAGCGTATATTAGATCGAGATAGAGAGCACCCAAAGACTTACTTTGCGCACAAAAATAATCTGAACGGGAACCAGTACGACTGATAGAACTGCTTGCGATATGCCGATTTCTTTTTCGCTGAAACCCAGTCCACCTACAAAGGAAAAGATGTTAAAGTACTGGTACATCTACAGGCCAAAAGTAAAATGGCTATGATACATAGAATTACAGTATTAATCTGAACAACCTCTATAAGACTTCGTGGCCATCCACACGCTCGCCAGTTCGTCGAAACCGACCACAGAAAAGGAAATGACGCAATATGTGGCTATTGACATTCTCGCTCCCTTGATCCTAGTCAAAAAAAACTATTTTTCAAAATACTCGAACTCTATCTTTTATACTTCAGTATGTTCCACCAGGTCGAGTCTTTAATCGCAGTCACGCTGGCTCGTCTCGCTCGTCTTCCCAAGCCACGAAATCGAGTCCACACTCCATTGCTCTCGCGTACATACGCCTTCGGTTCTGACTCATCAGCAACAGTATCTATGTCTTGGACGAAAGTATCGTTGTTCTCTTTCGTTCTTTCTATGCTGACAGAGCCATCATCGTCATTTCCCACTGGACGTACGTACAGCACAGATGCCTCTACTTCATCGACGTTGTACGACGACCCACTATAAATACTTCTAATAACTAAAGCACGAATTATTCCCCCCCTGCGCACCGTTTACGCAACGTTTCCGGAAGAAGAAAAAAGACGAGCACGAGACCAATCGCGAAGAGAGAAGCGGTCACAGTGCACGGCAAGAAATAAGGAAACGTCTCGAGAAATCCTTAGAAGAAGGTCTCCCCTTATCTATTCATGAATGCCGATCTCCTGCTTACCTCCTGAAGAAAACGTACCGGGATACTGTCGCACCGGTTCGGCGAGGAGTCCACCGAGGGCTGGACCGACGACGAGACCCAATCCCCAGGAGGCTTCGACGAACGTCATTCCCAAAGCCTGGTTTGTGTCATCCGATACGTCGGCTACAGTCGCTTTGGACGCTCCAACGACACCTAAAAAGAGCATCAGATAATTAATTAATTAAAAAACAGAATTGTCGAGAATTTATATTCTAATTAAATATTAATATCGTTACCTAACAATAATGTTTTTTAAATAACATACGTTCACGTACCGTTGCTTGCGCCGCTTAGAAATCTCGTTACCATTGCCCATGCCAAGCCCAAGCGTGTATTGGTGAATCCGAACATGAAGGTGAAGACTGCTATTCCGCTTCCGCTTACGAGGACTGTCAGTCGACGGCCTTTTTTGTCGGCTAATATTCCCCAAAAGTAGCTAAGACGTCAAATCGATTTTTTTCGTCGTCTATTTGCTCGGCTTTTGCACCATGCGAAAAATCGTCCAAAGAAATATGCGGAGGCAACAAATCCAGCGTAGTACCCTGAGGAAAGAAAACCCCAATATAAGTAAGAGGTCAGCTTTAGAAAAAAAATAGAAAATTCCTGGCAATTTTAAACTTACGTCAAAAAAGGCAGATGATCGTCTGACCATTTACTAGCAACTACTGTAACTAATAATGTAATCTCCGTACCTACGTCTTCCTCTTGTACAAATTCTCCATTTACTCTGAATTTCTATGCATAAAAGAAGAAGACGATGGCACTAGGGCTCAGTCTCTTCGTCCGGCTTACCCTAACCATCCAAGGCAAGTAAGGAAACAGCATAGAAATGGTCGATGAACTAGCTGTCTGCAGACAGTACACCTGCTACGCGTTCTTGAGCCTTCTACGCGCAGGCTCTCTTACCAGTATTGTGAACGAGACTAGAATCACCCTCCAGTTGACTGGAGTCGGTTCGAGCTTAGAGCTGCTTCTTGATAGAGTTTCCATATCATCTTCGCTGGAGCGCGCGCTATAGCAGTGTGAAGCAAATGATCTGGCACTGCAGCTAGTAGTAAAAGGCGCTGAAATTAAAGTGCATTTGCACTGGCTACTACAGGAGATAAAGGATATAATGCAAATGCCTTATTAATTGAAATTGAAGTTGATAAAAATAGTTACATAGCCCAGAGCCCCAGACCTGAAATTTTTGAAGCATAGTCTGGACAAGTGACCCCTGTGTAAAAAAGTCACTGTCGTCACTCGTAATTTACATATAAATGACTGACCATTTTATTCTTTCTTCTGCTTTTGAAGGCTACTCGGTAGGTTCACCGACAAAAGCAGTGCTGCCAGATACACAATAGAAAAGAAATAAAATACCAAGTGATGACCGAAAGGAAATCCCAAATGACTTCTTCCCCAGCTGATGCTCCAAGCAAAAAGAGAACCGCTAACGGTAGGAGAAAAGGTTCTAAAATACATATATAATCAAAACCCTACTTGGACACATGCACTGATTGCACCTCGTTAGAGCAGTCAGCGAAACGGCAATACCGTGCATAGAACCAACGCGATATTTCGGCACCGAGTTATTCATGAAGATGAATACCATGATGAAGAGGATGCCAATGAAGAACCGCAAGAAAAGGAGAGTGACCAAAAGCGTAGTCCATAGGACCACAGTACTAGGTAAGAAATAAGAAAAACGAAAGAACCGTATGCAGTGGCACTTACTTTTCTATAGACGACAATACCGGCAAAAAAGCGGTGAGGAGTGCACAGGCAGTACAGGACACGTAGAACGTCTGCATCACATAGAAGACATACTAATTGAAGAGATCCTAAGTACATATATGTACCGTCAGCGAGCCGAGTTTCTTTTCCAGCTACACCAAGAGCATTAGATCGTGCTAGAGAGCCCCCCAAAGACTTACTTTGTGCACAATAATAATTTGAATAGGAAGCAGTACGAGAGATATAACTGCTTGCGAAATGCCGATTTCTTTTTCGCTGAAACCCAGTCCCCCTAAAGCAAAAAGGAAAGGTAGTATCAACGTCTATGAATCAAAAGGATTAAATTACGCTATTAATCTAAACGACCTCTATAGGGCTTCGTGGCCATCCACACGCTGGCCAGTTCATCAAAACCGATAACAGAAAAGGAAAGGACGCAGTATGTGGCTATTGACATTCTCGCCTCCTTCATCCTAGTCGAACAGCTATTTTCAAAATACTCGAATTCTATCTTTTACTTGAGTATGTTCCACCAGGTCGAGTCCTTAATTACCGTTACGCTAGCTCGTCTTGCTCGTCTTCCCAAGCCACGAAATCGAGTCCACACTCCATTGCTCCCAGGCGCAGGCGCCTCTGGTTCTAACTCATCAGTATCTACCCCTTGGACGAAACTATCCTCTTCAGTTCTTTCTATGTTGACAGTGCCGTCATCGTCATTTCCGACTGGGCAAACGTATGCAACAGCTGCCTCTACTTCTGCAACGTCGTACGATGACCCACTATGTGATATTATTAAATAGCTTAATTAATAAATTTCCCTGCGCACCGTTTACGCAACGTTTCCGGCAGAAGAAAATAGACGAGAACGAGACCAATCACGAGGAGAGAAGCGGTTAGAGTGCACGGTAAGAAATACGGAAACGTCTCAAGAAACCCTTCGAAAGTCTCCTATCAATATATTCGTCTGAATACCGATCTCCCGCTTACCTCCCGAAGAAAACGTACCGGGATACTGTCGCACCGGTTCGGCGAGAAGTCCACCAAGGGCTGGACCAACAACGAGACCAAATCCCCAGGCGGCTTCCATGTACGTCATTCCTATAGCCTGGTTCGTATTATCCGAAACGTCGGCTACAGTCGCTTTGGATGCGCCAATGACACCTAAAAAGACAATCACAAGCCGAGAATTATTAGGTATATATAAAGTAAACGAAACAGGTTAAAATTAAATATTAATGTGACAAGGGTTCTGCCAAGAATTTTTAAGGGAAGAAATACTCCAAGAAAAATTTTGTGCAGGTTACCTAGCTTTAGTTTTAGAAATCAATAGAAAAGGCTTCACTCGCCAGCTTTCGCAGTAAGCGACGCCCCAACTTTCCCGTAGTAATTAAAAGTTTTGGAAAACTGAGTTTTAATTCGTTAGGTCTAGCGGAAAACTGTAAAGATCAGTTCCTTTTGCCTATGAGTCTGAAGGTTTGCGTAAAGGACTTCTATATTCGTGAATTGGGCGAAGGGTCCCCCTTTGGGAGAACAAAGCTTCGTTTGACCGCCGCGAGCTCAAAAACGCGTTTTCTCGCGTAGAGAACTTTAAAAAAGATCAAAAAACATCGACACTTGACACAAACCCCACGGAAGACGGTGCTATGGAGGTTTATCCGGTGACAGAGGTGCCCAGGAGCTGGGAGAGAGATGCGAGAACTAGGAAGGCGTGCAATGTTACACCCTTGTCAAGTGAGGAATGAGGCGACCACCGGGTCATAGTGCCTCAAGCCTTGGGGAGTGTTGCCAATCTCCCTTCTATCCTAGCCACGAGCTCTGCTCTGCTCCATCTGATAAGTACTTGTAAATTTATACTCATACGCGACTAGGACCCTACGACTGCAGCTATTCAAAATCAAAAAGCGCTTCGTTTGAACCGAAATCTTTGCCAATGGGCTGCAATCGACCGCAAATGCAATTCTGACAACAAAAACAAACAAAATTTTGTTGAAAATCAATTCAAAATGCGAAAAAAAACAACGCACGTGTACTACGTACGCAAGACACGCCCTGTCACGCTGCATTGAGCAACGCATGACGTCAATCAACGCGCTGCTACGAAATGCCCTAATACGCGAAGTAGAAGCGATGAATCGGTCACGAAAGGCATTGTGGGTCTATTCTAAATCCATTCAGTCGCTATTTGCACGCGAAAAGCGAACGCAAACGCAGATACGGCAGTACGCTTGGTCAGCAAAACCAAGGCGCTACGTCGCTTCTATAACGGGAAAATCAAACGTGCGCTACACTTGATACGCAAACAATCCTACGAAAACGCTATGTAGCTTGACTATTCCACCCGTTTCTCGTCAAATTACCTAACCAAAGGACAGGGTATGATAAAAAACTCCGGTACTGTGCACGTTTCACAGTACAATAGTACTAAAATGCGCGAGATGCGACAACGGGCCGTCCCTTCTGCAGTAATTACTGCATGGGACGGGCCGTCTCTTCTGCCGTACGTCCTTAAGAATCAATGGTGAAGGGTTCACTCCATTTTTTCAGGCCATACCCATGGGAATCAATGGAAAGGACGTTTTTTCTTTCATGGGATTTTGAATTTTTGCGTCTCTACTAAATGAACGTAGCGTTCTATACATAACGTTTCATTAGTAGTATGGGTCAACAATAGACGAGTGGGCAGAATCCTGAATGTCGTTTAAAGGATATTGCTACTTAGCAATTACAATAAGAGATTTAATTTTAAACCGCGTCTCCGGAGAACGATAAAGCGTCCTTTTTACGTACCGTTGCTTGCACCGCTTAGAAACCTCGTTACCATCGCCCAGGCCAAGCCCAAGTGGGTGTTGGTGAACCCGAACATGAAGGTGAAGACTGCTATTGCACTTCCGCTGATGAGAATTGTCAGTCGACGGCCTTTCTTGTCTGCTAATATTCCCCAAAAGTAGCTAATAAGAGACGACGCGTCAAATCGATTTCTTCGTCTATTTGCTCGGCTTTCACCATGCAAAAAATCGTCCAAAGAAGTATGCGGAGGCAACAAATCCAGCGTAGTACCCTGAGAAAATCCAATAAGCGGTCAGCTTTGAGAAAAGAGAAAATACAGTACGTAGACAACATCAAATAAATTACACAGTCAAAAAATACAGACGATACCAGAGCTCATATCAAGAAGGCTCTGGTAGTAACTATAATTAATCTCCGTACCTACGTCTTCCTCTTGAACAAATTCTCCATTCACTCTGAATTTCTATATGTAGAAGAAGACGATGATAGTTGGACGCTCTCTCTTTGTCCGGCTTACCCTAACCATCCAAGGCAAGTAAGGAAACAGCATAGAAATGGTCGCCGAACTGGCTGCCTGCAGATGGTACGCCTTCCTACGCTTTCTTAGGTCTTCTTCGCGTAGGCTCTCTTACCAGTATCGTGAACGAGACTAGAACCACTCTCCAGTTGACTGGAGTCGGCCTAGAGCTGCTTCCTGACAAAGTTTCCATACTCAAATCATCTTCGCAGGGAGAGATTCGCGTTGCTTTCCCTTGTTTTCCTTTTTATAGTGCGCGCGCTAGAGTAGCTAGCAGATGCAAATCTCCTATGGTGCAGCAAATGAAATGCATCTCTGCAGAGGCTATCTGGCACTGCAGGCTTTCAGGAGGAGCGTTAGGGTACACAGTAGAAGGCGTTGAAATTAGAATAAAGTACAATTGCACAGGCTACTATTAATTAATTAAACTCAGTAGAGATAATTTGTGCAAATAATCATAATTCAATAAGAGTCTGCATGTGCTCTATTGTCATGTGATTCTTTCCTTACTCACTTTGTGTGTGCTCACGTACGTCGTGAACTTCTACTTCGCCATGGCTGAAGCACAAGATCCTCCAAAACTTTTGGACGAAAATTACTACAGACTGCTCAGTGTCGGTCTGAACGCGTCGTCCGACGAAATCAAGAAGAAGTATCGTGCTCTTGCCCGCGACTATCATCCGGACAAGAGCTCCAATCCTCTAGCAGGCGAAATCATGAGCAAAATCAATCGAGCCTATTCCGTTCTCATGGACAAGGCTAAACGCGAAGCGTACGATGAAAAACTTGCCGACGATGACGAAGCAGTAGATGATCTCGAGTAAGACATGCCTATTATACTAATAGACAGCTAGAGGCTTGTACGTGGGATCGAGGGAGGCTCGGGAATGGGGACTTCGCTTGACGGAGAAACGTCCTAAGAAAACACCCTCTTATAGTTGACACTAAGACTAATAATAATGATCATTTTCTAGTGTTCTGCCAGGCACTGTCCGCGCTTCCGAGCAATTTATGGCTTCTTTCCCAGTTTGGCTGAAATCGAACGTTTTCTGCGCTGGCGAGAAAAGACTGGCTTCTCTTGCATCTCAACTGCAAACGTTTCTTCGCGACACGTTTCCCAATCTGGCAAAGACGCCAAAGCCTTTGCCGCAGAAGCCAAAGGTTGGCACCAAGAAAAGGCCGCTAGAGAGGGCTCTAGACGAAATAAAAGAACTTCGCGATTCTGGCTTGTCAGAAATGGTGCCAACTGCACACAGCGGCAACGTCAAAAAAATTAGAAAACTCTTAGAAGATATTCAATTTCGCCGAGGCCATGCCTGCTCAAAAAGAGAAGACGGCAGTGTTCCTGTCGTCGATTTATCAGCAGCGACGTCGAAAGAACTTTGCTTCTTGCTGAGCCTCTTCTCCCTGCAGTGGGATGAGAGCGATTTGACAGATGCGTCACGAGATGAACTTCTCGGCCTACTACTGCTTTTTGTTCCTCACAAAAAACCAGAAGCTCCTGCTCAAGCTTCTGATCGGTCGACCTCATCATATTGCTCGACGCCTAGCTGCAAAACAAGTTTGGGATTTTGGAGAAGAGGGCAGAATTGCTTTGCCTGTGCAAAAACATTTTGCTCTTCTTGCATACGTCAGCTGAACTCCGATCCGCTTCTCGACGTTCACTCCAAAACCAACGTTTGCAATGAGTGTTATGAAAGATCTCGCGGCATCCAAGCAAAGGCTTGGCTAGACATGGGATTTCAGTTGATCAATCGTCAAAGCATGTCTTCACTTTATGCCGCCAGTGCCTGCCTTTCCTTTGCTTCTTCGTTTGACGAGAGCATCGTCACTCCGCTTCAAATAGCCAAGAACTTAAACAAAGCAGGTTTTCACCAATTGTCACTTATTGTTCTTTTGCCAATTGTCGAACCTGTCGTGCTTTCAACAAAAGAGGAATATGAACCGGTGCAATCAATCAAAGCTCTTTTACTTCTGTCATCAGTACTTATTGCTTGGACTAGCAAGGAAGAATCCTTCTCTGACAAAGAACGGTTTTGCTATCTTTGTGCGGCAAAAGAGAGCTTTCTCCAAGCAGTTGAACGGCAACTCATGACAGAAACGCCGATCGAAATTCCCGATATGAATAAGAAGAAGGAAGAGCTCGATAAGCTAATTCAAGCAGCAGACGTTTACGAGAAACGTTGTAGAGAGCACGCCACGCGCGTTGGATTAAAGCGCTCGCAATTAGACGCCGCTTGGGAGTCACGAGAATGGGACGAGTTGTGGGGGCTTGTCACTGCGCCTCCAGACACAAATGAAAACCTAAGCGAGTCCTTTTATCAAACTCACAAAGACAGCGGACTTGAAGCACTAGACGTCTTTCTCGAACAAAGGGTTGGTTTCATTAATCAAATGCGCGGCGATGATCAGGCAGGATTACGTTTACTAGCTGGAGTAGCGAAAACAAATGAAGGAAATTACGTCCAGGGTCTGCATGATATAGAGAGTGCGGTATGGACAGGCCATCATTCTGAATGGCTACCAAATGCAGCTGTCAAGGTCTTTATTGCTGTATTTTCTATTCCTGCGGCAAGCCACGCTATTGCTCATCAGACACTCTTTCAAAACTGCGTTGGACTAACGCCTGAAATTCTCGTTTCCTTAGCTTCCGACTCCGAGCTAATCAAATGCGGCTTACTGCCTAGCTTATCCATGGTGTTTCCTCCCAGCACAAATCGCGTTTGGCCGGACTTTTGGGTGCGTTCTTCAAAAACGGCGCGAAAATACGAAGAAGGAATCGCCAAGAATTTCTCCAGTGGAAAATGGTCCCATCGAGACGTCGCCTTGGCGTATCTCGATTTCATGCCCGCCTGCTGTCATTCGTCCGAAATAGTCATTACTCTTCTAATGGCTGGCTCGTGGTTTCTAAAGGAACTTGACACCAAAGCAAAAGCCAGCGATTTCGCGCCTCGCTCTGAACGCCGACAGCGGTCCAAGATACACCCTGAGCTTTATGCCCTGAAGCAGTCCGTACTGAAATGCGCCGAGTTCGCCTACCAGATCTTCCGTCAGCGTCTTCATCCTGGCATGCAATTCTACGTGCTCCGTCAGTGCGTTGGAATGGTCATTCACGCAATCAAGCTGGCAAATCAGGACTTCACAGAAAAAGAAAGTCAACTTATTGTAGAAATGTTTCGCACTCTGATCTACTACGCTCGATTCTGTCCTTTTTGGCATATTCCCGTCGTTGGAATATCGGAAGCGATACTGCTTAATATCATCTCGGGCCAATTGCACTCTGAGTACATGCTCGAGCTTCAAAACGTCGAGTCGCCCGACAGTCGTCCAGTCAGCATGCAGGAAGTGAACTATCAAATTTACGAGAACGACCTGCTTCATTTGTCGGAGCTTGTCAGCAGTGATGACGCTTACGAAAAGTGCGCTGAGACATTAATTCGCGAAAACGGTTGGACGTGGGAGCACGTTTCCGACACGATGACATCACCTCTACTACCGCGCACTCCAGATGGCTGGCTCGTTCAAGAACCAAAATTTGCCGTTGACCTAGACTACGCAGAATTGTACGGCTTCGAAATTGATGTAGATTCCAGCTCGCCTTCACTTAGACTTTTGGTTAAGAAACCAGACAGCAGCAATATAGGACTATTCTCCCAGTCTGATGTAGCTGAAGCTATTAGGCTTAACCGTAAGGATCCGTGCCTTCCCGTTTTCAGTTTGGATCCGCCAAGTCCCTACGAACGATATCATCCTTTTCAGAAGCTTTGGTACAAGCCAGACAGAATTCAAGGCACGGGCTTGCTAAAGGCTATGCTGGAAGCAGACTACCTGATGAAATCGTTTAGCGTTGGATCAGATATTTCCTCAAAACCGCCGTTCAAACAGCGACCCACTATAATTGGAGACGGCAGCGGTTTGCTTGACAAACTTCCCAGGCACGTCAGATCACTACTTCGGCCTGTTCGCGATCGAAAATGGTCTCCTGATAGTCGCGCTCACCGATTCTGGATTCAAGCGGACGAGTTGGCTTACAATCGTGTGGCGAACAGCAGCGGCAGTTCTAAAATTGTTTACCATTTTAAGCGTCCGACGATGGTGGTTCGCACGTCTCCCATGATTCACGACGTTGATGGGAAACTGATCGACGCACCTCAAATGGATCCGGACAGTCCGGAAATGCAATTTGCAAACGATCTGACCAAGAATTACGACGAAATTGGCGCTCATTTTCCAATTTTTCTGCGTCTGCGAGAATTAGTGAAATTGATGTTTGTCGGACGCGTTATTCACGGCGTTATTGAAGGCATAAAAGAACAGCAATCAAATGCACAAGTCGACGAAGCAGTCGTGATAAAAATAGAAAGGGAAAATTGGAGACAAAATTGTGATTCGGTCGAAACCTTGCTAAGGAAAATGAGAAACGAGATTGATTCAAAAGGAGGCATTGGAGCGTTTGTTGAAGGGACTTTCTCTAACATTGTAAGCCAGCTTGACAATGCCTGCCATTACTCCGTCTCTCGCAGAGAACTCGAGGGCCACGTTCACCGATGGTTACGCTCCGAAAAAGGATCCGCACGTCGTCTTTCCGAATTCATCTGTTCCAAGAAAAAGTTGCCAACTCGGGACGAAATTCGCTCCCAATGCCTCGACCACATTCGGGAAGAATATCGCAAAAAAGAAAAAGCGTTTGAAAGCGCTCTCAATTCGATAGTCCAAAAGGGATCGTCATGTGAATTTCAGTGGAAAAGTCATTCTCAATGGGTGCCTGCAGCCCTCTACAAGTCTAGTGCCGAAGAGAGTCTATCTTTATGCTACGGTGGCGTCACTTTAGTTCCTAAAATTCGCGAAAGCCCCGTACGACTGCCAAACACAAGAATTGCAACCGTTACCGCGTCAGGAAGAAATCAGACGAATTCTTCCAGGAGAGCACCGTCCTACTTTAATCAAGCCTCTGCCTTTGCTGCAAAGAGTACAACGGCTGCTAGTGCCAGTAGTGGCGGCAAAAGTACAACAGGTCTATTGGCTCCGGCTGGAGGTAGTGGCGGCAACGGAAGCAATAACTCTCGTCTGAGCCGCGGAGGTGAAAAGAGCGGCAATCCGCAACAAAAGGGCAGCTCAAGCCAGGCATCGTCAAAACCTCCATCTCCCATGAAAACTAGAGATCTTGACAAGAGCACGCCAAGGGCTGATGCAAAAATTATTGACAAGAAACGCGATTTATATACCGGGGGCAAAGGAAGTGGTCCAAAGCACAGAGACCACGTCGTTGAAAAGCAAGTGGTTTCCTTTGTAGTAAATGAAGCGAGAAAGAACAATGCGCTTCGTTTAATTGGGCAAACGAGAATGAAAGAGCTGAAGGAATGCTTGAGAGACGTTTTCAATCGCCCCGTCAATCAGATTCCAACTTTTGCTAACGTAAATAGAGTTAAAGGGGCAATCACGCGTACCTGCATTACGGCACATGTCAGCGGGCGAAATTTCGACAGAGAAGCTGCCGTTGCAAAGCTTAGAAATTTAGGCGTTGATTGGAATACGTATCGTGAAGTTTGGAAAGAACATGCACAAAGCACTGCATCAGCTCTTCGCCAAGAGCTGAGAGGAAAAGGAAAAGTTATGCAACAGGCAGGAGAAGCGATTTTGTCTTACTTGGATCAATTTGACAGAATGATGTTCGGGTAGCGTCGTTGCGTGCCTAATAGTTTAGTTTGTCTGTGGTTACAAGCACTGTTATCAGTAGTATCGTATGTGTATGTCGTAGTTGACTAAACACTACTTGATCCACTTTTATGCACGTTACATATACAACACTTTGTGCTGTTTTACTTCTATTATTATTTTTGTAGCTAGTGGCGCAATTGATTGCAATAAATGGCTTGGTATTTTAGCAATATAGGGAAAATCAACCGGGATATAATGGCGCAGTCATAAGCGCACCGTCTGAAAGATGTTAAGCTAATGAGTCTAATCCCGTATCAATCACGGCAATAAGCAATGGAAGCAGCTAATATGGCTCAGGCTGACGAAGCAGCAGAATGCGCCCTCTAAGTCTAATAAGGCAATCATTCTCGGTGGCTAACGAAATGATGCTGATAGGTGTATTTAGGTTGTTCTCGTCCTTGTCACAAACCCCTAGCAGAGAACCTCTCTGCAACTCTAATAGGCTACGTTGTTTCTTGTAACACAAAGTTTACTGCCTTTCTGCTTTCTGCTGTGTCTTCGAAACTTGATGCAGATGTACTTTCGGTACGGAGAGCGAGGATTCACTCTCAGCATCGCCGTCCCATCTGGAGAACGTTCGACGCATTCTGATGCTTTTCCTTCAATTGTGCAGTTCTCGACGCTTTGGCCGCGTTTATCTGTCCAACGAACTGCCATATTGGGCTCGCTCGTGCTGCAGTTGTAAAGGCGAATGTGATAAGCAGCGTTGGACAAAGAGCTGTGACAGGATGGAAGAGGAGTTTTTCTTAATTTTCTATAGAACAGAACTGTTGAATGCGGTCATTTCGCGCTCTACTGTAGCCCCGTCTCACTTTCTCGTAACGGAAACATCGTATGAGAGCTCAAAAAGACCGGTCGTAACGCAGGTAATATTCCACTGCTCACCCGCCTCTAGCCCGGTTGCATTTACATGCAGCCTAGACATAGTAGAGGCGACGTAGCTCCAACAGATTTCCTGATGCGACGCAGAACATCGAGGTACGCGAGAGCCGTTGGGAAAACGCCACTGCATTCGCTGATAGTCCATAGATTTGCAGCAGCCAAAGACGAGGTTATCAGCCTTTTGGGAAGCACTCAGCTCGGTTTTATAATGATTGGATAGACAAGGAGACGACGCAGATCTTCTGATTTTATAGGAAGCATCTAAATAGTCGAGACGCGAGTGAGCAAGATTGTTTTGGATAGAGAATAAAGAGACGACTCCTGTTCTCATTGGGGTCCCTCCCCCAAAAGCCAAAGACAAGTTCTACTGATGTTACCTTCACTTCCTGTTGCAGCAGCAGATGACAAGATGATACAGCCGAAGAGGAAGAAGTAGAGACACGGACTCATGTCGGATGTGCTCGGTAGAGACTGAAAAACGACTGATGCCAGCCGAATATTTAAAGAAAATGGAGTTGAACTGACACTTGAACGCGCTGACGCCTTCAAATAGCGACAGACATTCGATCAGCGTTGATTCAGTGTTGAGTAATCTGACCGCTCTCTCTGATCAACGTCCGTTTTTCCGGTCCCGCAAATCAACGACTACGACTATCTGGCGTCGTCTGACTAGAAATTTCCAGATACAACGCGATTGGATTGGCTCGATTGGAGACATACACGTAGTTCTCATAAACAGAGAACTGTAACCGTATCTCCTCGGTTTGCAAACCCGCCCTTCCTTGACGCAAATAGCGTCCCACGAAGTGTCGGTTCCGTTGCGTTCTCGACAATCGCTTTTCTCGTTTAGAGTGGAAGTATCATCCGCGGGGTCAGTTTCAGGCCCTATGATGTACACTACCGGATGTGGGTGCTGGGGTCTGCCAGTGGTTTACGCGTACGGATTCCTTCCTCCCTTTTCCCGTCCCAAGCACTTCCACTCGACGTCGAGAAAGGGTTCGGTGAGGATATCTTCTGATTCAATTGTGTCTATTACTTACGGCTCTAATAGCGTTCTAATCGTTGTCCTTTCGGCTTCCTCTCATCGTGAGAGGCGTCGCGGCTAAGTCGGCGTGGCATGGTAAGGCGTTCGGCTTGTACTGGATGATGACCAGGGTCTGGATCTAAGACGATCTCAGGCTGGATCGAAGTGGGAGCAAAAGGGGGCCCTCCAAACGCGACAGAGGGATACGCGGCCCGAAAGAAGCGAAGAAAAGGGTTTAGAACGTCCTGAAGCAGCTTTTCTGATGTCTTCGGCACGGCGGGGCGCACGAGGATCGCGAGAGGAAGGTCGAAGGAAAATCCGGGACATGAACAAACGATTGTTTTGGTTGCTACTGCCAGTCTACTCGTGCAGGAACTGTTTTTGCTTCGATTTTTTAACTGCCCGTGCATTTGTGCTTTGAAACACGCATAGACCAGGTCTAAATATGGTTTCGCTATCTCTCTATCGAACTTCGTTTGGCCAGTAAGGTGATATTCGCGAGGTCGTTCCGATCAGGTGAATTTAATTTATTATTCAAGTAGGGCCACGGCCAATAAATCATAATAATACATCATACTAATACATCATACTAGCTCAAAGAATAAAAATCGAGAACATATATAGGCACGGATTGTGATATATAGGTACACGCAACATGACTATAATAGCACTAGACCACACAGTTTCTTGGTTTTTCTTTCCTAAGATCACTTCCAATAATCATCAAATCGTCGAATACATTCCCCGATACATTCTGAGGGCACGAAGAACGTATGAGCTCGTCGGACAGCAGTCCTGGGTGATTGAAAGAAAGCAACGAAAAATAGTGATATCTCTGATCTTTGAGGCGTTCAAGTACAGTTTTGTTATTGCAGAGCTCAATATCCTCGCAGCAATTTTTGTCGACCTCTATTCCTTTCACTCCTTTGCCCATTGCAACCAAATAGTGCTTGTTCTCAGAGGTTTTTGCGCAAAGAACAAAAGGTGGAGCGAACTTTGTTGTGTTTCTATACTGCAGTGTTCTGGTTTTGAAAATAGTTGCATATACACCCCTGAACGAGGTGAAAAAGGCAAAAATTGTATTGCACGAAATTTTGCCATGATCAGCGATTTCGAGTTTCTGCAGATTAGGCAGCATTTAATAATTGAAATACCTAATTAATTCTGACTTACTCCCAGTTGAATCTGGCCATCGACATTAACTGTCAAACATTGCTTCGTTTCAAATCCAAAAATGTTATACCATTCTGCATTTGTACTTGTCATACGATGAGTAAACATGAAAAGTTCTGTTCGCTCGGCCCAGCTTGCGTGTTTTATAATGGGAAAAACCTTTCCTTCGTCGCACGACGCTGAGAGAAAAGAGGACGACGCTCCGTTTGCGTCGTTCAGAACCACGAGAAATCGATACGTACGTAAATCGTCTTCAACCCTTTCGCACAGCTGAAACGATTTATTAGAGAACAGCATATATCTCAAACCACTGCCAACTCACTTTTGGGATTGGAATTGAATCGTTGTACGGCAGCAATGTGCTAGATGGAAGAGATGCTGGTACTGTCGTTCCAGTTGTTGGTACTGTCATTCCAGTTGTTGTAGTCCAAAATTGGACTGCGAGTGTCACTAGTAGAGTTCTTGAAAAGAAAAGCATTGCTTCTTCTCTGTAGGAGGTACTCTTGATAACTGAGCTGTGTGTCCTTGGTGGAGCTGCTCGCTTCTTTTATAGCCACTTCACGAGGTTCTTGTAAGCTGGTTCAGTTACGATGGATCACCATTTTCGACTTAACTGATTTGCATAGGGTAGAATGGTTTTTTTGCCCAGGTCGGTTTGCCCTACTTGATGTAAGTTCCGTTCTGGTAATGAATGATCTAACACTTCTACTGCAGATTGTGGCGAGAAAAGTTTCCGCGGCACAACTCTCTGCGAAGAGTTTAGCGTGACTAACGGTGAACCGTCCTTCCTGTTATAAAATGACATCATCAGCTGCCTGACGTGGGGCTGACAAGTGGTCGTGTCGCTTTCCGAAAGTTTTAGCCCACAGTGTCAGTTACCTAGAGTAGATACTCTATCCTAGAGGGCCAGAGACAACAGGACAATTACATGATTATTGTCGCGCTACTAGTGGCTCCACCCTTTCCCAAATCCATTCCTGCTGTCTACGCGACCACGTTTCGTCCGCACGTCTTTGAGGGTAAGGAAAATAAATATTTACAGTACTGGCAACAAGGAGAGTGCACGTGCACCAGTTCCCACATGTCAACCACATGGAAAGGAGTCCTTTCGAGAACGAAGTCCTAAAATCTACGTCGAGCGGCGGGACAACATTTTCCACCACGTCTACGACGGCCCAAGTCGTCGTTCTCGACACGGTGCTCGACGTAGAAAAGACGACGCGAAAAGCGTTCAATAGAACACGTACCTAGAACCCAACACGACGTCACCCCATGCAAAACAGCGAAATCGATCCAAACAGCGATTACGCGCGCGCCCGGCGGTCAGCGAAGCGCCGAAGGAAGAACCTTTCCTCGACACGATCCGAAGCCAACGCGATAGTCGTCGGCCAGGCACGAGCCCATCATAACGACCTCGTCTCCGTCAAGAAGAAACTTGCGAGTCGAACCGTCGGACAACGTGAGCGGCTTCGTGCCGCGCCACGACAATTCGAGCATCGATCCGTAGGAGTCGGGAGTCTAGACGAAGAAAAAAAAGGAAGTGAAATCAGACAGAAGAACGTCTTTTCACATGAGATAGTCTCTTTATATTCATTTTTTTTACCTTTCCACTTATTGTGCCTGAACCTAGAAGGTCTCCTGGTTGCAGGTTGCATCCCGTTATTGTGTGATGGGCAAGCTGCTGTTTCATGGTCCAATATAAATTCTATAAATCAGAATAAATACTTTGCACTCGGCACTCGCTCTTAGCCTCTCTACTGAAAAATTGGTGGCTGCCACAACAGATGGAGTCTTCATCGATTCGCCTTAATTAATTGAAAGATACTGTAAAGATAAAATAAGTGGCAATGATAATTAATACTTTGAATTGCCACTTCAAGTTCAATGTCAAAAGAATACGGATCCGAATGACAGAGATAAGGTAAAGGAGTAGGATCCTTGACGCAAAAGCAAGGGTTATTACGTACAAAGAAAGAGAGAAGAGAGTCCTTAGTTTGTACTTGAGGTGGGTTGGCCTTCTTAAACGGTTCCAACGCTGCCATGGGTACAACCCACGGCGAGACCGTCGTGCCGAAGTTCTTGGCAAGAAACGGGCCAAGGGGAACGTATTCCCACTTTTGAATGTCCCGCGCTAAAAACAAAGAAAAACAGAAATTATTAACACACAACAGGTTCCAGTTTAAATGTATTACCACTCCAGTCGTTCATGATCACCATTCCAAAGATGTGATCGTCAGCCTGCAGACATAGACTATCCCAGACGCAAAGTAATACGTAGTCTTCTAAAGCGTACTTTCTCCACGGGAACGGGGCAACCCAAGTCATTGGGAGGTCCCACAAAGAACGCCTAACACATTCTTTAATTGAAAAAGAACCGTTGAGATTTATTCGCTCACATACCATTTCTAGTTCGAAGTCCATTAGTCTACATGGTCCAAATACGGGCGGCTCATCTACATCGACACTTCAATAAAAATCATTTTTAAATATAATTGAAAAATGATCCCACCGTCCTTCGGTCGAGTCTGTCCGCACGGACGATGAATGGGAGTTCCAGAAACGACGACCGACGAGGCACGACCGTGATAGCCAACGGGCAAGTGAAGCCTAAAGAAGGAGAAGCATTGGTTTCATTATCCAAAGGCGAGAGAACGTTTGCTTTCGTGCCAGTTGGGCATCAGAGCGTTTTCTGGGCCTCGAAACATCGTTCCCACGTTGGTGGCGTGCTCGCGAGAAGAGTAGAAGTCCGTGTAGTCGCCTAGAAACATAAATTAAACGTAAGATTTCGTTAGCTGGCTACATACGACTATACCGATATGAGCAGGCAGATGCATTTGCACGTCATCGAGAGGCACCAAAGCTCTTGCAAAGAGAAATATGAGAATCAGGCATTAGATAAATAAAACGGTATTGTTCCTCCAACCTGCTTTTCAATCCCGAATCGTCTCTCAAAACCCCCTAAAAATTTGAAAATTTTAGACGTGTCTTTCTTGTCTGAAGATACTAGCCTCGTTTGCCGACAAAATTCGCTGCAGTGTAGATCTCGTCTCGGCCCACGCCGATTTTCCAAGCGACATAAAGCCGTTGAGAGTGCTCTAAATCAAAAAATGCAATCTGCTCGTTTTCAAAATTTTTTCTCGTGTGTTGACACCTGTTCGAGCACGTTTCCCTCCTTGGACATGATCGGGCCTGTGAAGAGGCTCCTCACTGCTGCGAGGTCGAGTACCGTCGAGCCGATGGCGACGCCCAGGCGATGAGAAGGCTGCAAGATGTGTTTTCGTTTCCGAAGAGGGCCCCCGCGTTCGACGCCAACATTTCTTACGTTTGATGCCGTGGAGAATACTCCATATGGCAGGTTTTCAATTGGGAACTCGCTGTCGGGACCGTACGAGACGAAAGATTTGGAAGACGACATCGTTACCTAGCGTGCTTTGCGTTCACGTGCTCTACCCAAATCTAGCCGCTTACAGCAATCGCATCACGAAAAGATGGAGATAAACAGAAAGACGTATTTAGTAACGTACCTTTAGACCTAAAAATCATGTTTGAAGGCTCAAGAAACGGAAGAAAACGACATTTGAAAAGTGCGCATGCCTACTACAGCTCGCGCTCATTTTTCGGGATTCCTTGTTGTTTTGGAGGTTGAAACGTAGCCTGACGTCTTTCAATGTCCAAGAGGTTGCAATCGCGAAGCCCTGCAGCGAAAAAAACGAGTCCTTCCCCTACCAAGGCAACGCCTCGACGATTTGCACGATAAAAACGATTGCAAACCGAGCTGCCAAATTGACGACGTCACGACACGGCATTTATGCACATTCTTCCTCGGTTGCCGCCTCCTCCCCATCGTTCTAGCAACGACGCTTAGATCAACAAAGCGCATAAGCGAGCGCGTCGCGTAACCAACGATCACCGAAGCCAAGTCGACGATGGAACGGCGACGGCAGCGACACGGCGCGACGGCGACGGCAAAGAGAAGCGAAATCGACGTCGATCCGATCGCACGACTGGCTTATCGTAAGAAGGGTTAGGGTCTCGCGTACGTAGTTTCGACTCGCCTAAAGGGGAGTTTTTGTATAGCCGAGGCTTTTTTTCAGCCGGGTTTGGCGTATTAACTGTTCCCTTTCTAGAAGACACTCACGTGTATAACATAATCATACCGAGGCATTGTAGACTACACTGTAGCGCTAAGGGGTTTAGAGAAGTCTTTAGGGTTACTGCTATGTCGTTTCTTTCGACTCTCCGACATTCTTTTTATTTATATCTCTCTCCCGTTTTTCTTTAGTTACCGGTTATCAACGAATGGACGGTCCTTATCCTTGGCTCGTGTCGTCGTCGTCGGCGTCGTCGTCTCGACGGCGTCGCGCCGCTTCGGCTAAAGCGCTTAGCGTTCATTCGTCGACTTACCATCGTCGCGATTCGAGTTGGAATAGGCGTAGTCGGCATTCGGGACGATCTCTGACGAGGAGAGAGCCGCGAGAAGGCGAGATGGGGGTAAGAGAAGAGAGGCCTAGCTGTAAGAGTACAATGTATTCACGCGGAGTTTCCTGTTGACATTAGGTAGATGTGTACGTAGAAGATAGTCGAGGAAGAGGGGGAAGTAGAAGTGTTCCCTCACCCCGTGTATTTTAGACGCTTTCTGTCAGCAATGGAGTTGGCCACGTTGAATCTACTACATGCGTTTATCACGTTTCCATGCAAACCGCTGCGTCGTCGTCGCATCAAGATGAGCTCCGAACCGCGGCTGTCGTCTGCCGCGTCTACGTGACGATACTGGGCAGCAAACGTCGTCTCGACGAATGCATGGTCACTCGCGGGACGTCGGCTACGGCGTTAGATTCCAGCTGTCTCATCGAGGATGCGGCCGTGTTTCACCCGGGATCAATCAAGACGTTCAGAATCAGAGGACCCGATGTGGGAACAATTTTGACGATCGTCGTGGAAGTAAGACGACTAAACGCACACGTGAAAAATCTCTGCGTAACGGAAAACGAGACCCGGCTACTTCGAATCCTAATAGATAGTGTTTGTATATACGTTTGTTTTCCTGACTGATACATGTTTGTTTTTGTGGTCTTGTGTCTGTTACTCCCTAACGTGTATCTCTTTCTCTATTTGAAGCACGATCTTCTCGATTCTTTCGGATCCAATTGGGCTCTCAGGGAAGTGAGAGTGACTAAGGACAACTCCGGCGAAACGTACTGCTTCCCAATCAAGTCGCTTTCACCTCGTCCTGCTTCTTCTTCGCCTTCGCCGTCTCCTGTCCCTTCTCCTTCCGTCGATGGTACGACGATAGAGGAGAAGAGTGAAGGCGTGGACGAGAAGCCGGTGCCGCCTGCGATTGTCTACGACGTCGTCGTGGCGACGGGCGACGTTCGAGGCGCCGGAACGACGGCCAGCGTTTTCATTACGTTGACGGGAGCGAGCGGTACGACGCCTCACGTCAAATTGTCCAACGGGTTCGATCTCTTGCCGTCATACTTAATTTTCTTTTAATTAAACTGCTTTTAGGTTCTTGGATAATTTTGTTCGTGGCTCGAAATCTCCGTTTAAGATTCGTTGTCTCTCTTTGGGAACACTGGAGACGATTAGGTAAGGTATCCTTCTGCTCTGTGCACGAATATCCGTGAGATGTCTTCCTAGGATTGAGCATGATAACGAGGGAATGGCGCCCTCTTGGTTTCTTGATTACGTACGCTTTTCTTTCTTTGTAGTAGTTTCTTACATAAACTGGAATGTGATTTTTAGGTTTCTATTGCCGAGGAGAATTCTCGCGGCTCATTGATTTATTTTCCGTGTGGCATGTGGCTCGATGCGGCTGCCGGCGACGGCCGAACCGACCGCGTCCTGTCAGCGGTGAAGGAACTTCCATTTCAATTAAAAGGTAAGACAAGAAATGCTAGTGGAGTAGAGTACAGTTTGCTGTGCAAATATTTAAGAGAGATTAGTAAATATTTATGTTTGTCCTTGTTTAGGCTATTCAGGTTTGAGGTCGTACATTGTTACGACGTTGACTGGACACGAAAAAGGCTGTGGAACGACGTCGTCGGTTTTTCTGACTCTCAACGGAGCGCAGGGTTCGTCCTGCGAGTGCCGATTGGACAACGAAAGGCACAACTTCAGAAGAGGCCGGTACAAAGAAACTTTCTTGTTAGCTACTTTATTAATAATTTATTAACTTGGTTTTCTGTTAGACTGGATTGTTTCTCAATAAAGGTGGCTGAAGACCTCGGGGAAATAAAATCAGTGACTGTGAGGCACGATAACTCTGGAGCCCAGTCGTCTTGGTATCTCAAAAAGGTGATATATATGGTTCTTTGAAGTTGAACAATGCAAGGTTTGGGAAATTTTCTGTGTCTGATTTTAGGCCACTGTTTTTGATTCGGCGAGACTGAAAAAGAAATTCTTCGAGTGCGATCGATGGCTTGACGTCAAACACGGCCTGTCCGTCACTCTCGTTTCCGAGTCCGTGGGAAGCGCTGCTCAGCGACTCGACTTGCCTTTTCAGAAAGACATGGGAACGCCGGAGAGAAAATCTCAGCAAAAGAGAAAGAAATCGAAGTCGCAGAAGTTGAAATCGCTCGATAGTCAACCAACGCCCTTGAGCGTTCCCAGTCCTCCTCCTATTCAAAATGAGAACGAGAATAAGCGAGAAACGTCTTCTGTCGACGAGTGCGAGCAAGAAAGAGTCATAGCCACCACTAACGGCATTGAAGACGAGGAAAAACTTTCGCCAAATGATGGGACTCGGAGTTTTGACGAGGACAAAGGTGAAGAAGCAACGGTTCAAACATCCTCCGATCTTGACAAGGAAATCAGCGTCGAAACGACGGACGGCGGAGCTCGTAGTGAGGCAGGGAAAGCGGAAGAAGCAGAAGAAGTGCCAAAAGATATGTTCGTTCCTATAAAAGACGAAGAAGAACCGTCGTCTGTCTTCGACGGCAGAAACGCTATCGAAACGTTAGAGGAAACGTACGTTCCCATGGGAAACGACGACGACGACGACGACGAGACGTCTATACCAGCGAGACACGAGGTAGAAAATGATCCTATTGACGACAGAACCGATGTTGAAAAGAAGGATAAAGAGAGTACAGACGAAAGACAGGCAGAAGATAAAGGAGACGGAGGAGGGTCGGCTTCTACGGGTCTATTGTCTCCTTTTGAGGATGCTCAAGACGGCTCCGAGAAATCAATCACAACCAGAGACGACGACACTGAAGAAAAGACCGTCGCCTTCCAAGAAACACCGCTCTCGGATCCAGAAAGAGAAACTTTGCAAGCGAATGACGTTTCGCCGCAGGCGCCGGACCCTCCATCCTCGTCCCAACGACCGTCCAGTCCCTTGCCTCTTCTGCGAGGTCGCCACAGCAGCGTGACGTCGTCGCTTAGCGACAGCGACGCCAATTCTGGCGTATCGCTCTCGCCGTTGCCGTCGCCGACGAACGACGTCAAAGAGGTCGCTCCCTCTTCGTCGACGGACGACGCGTGTTCGTTTTCGTCGGAGGACAGCGAGCTGCGCGCCCTGCAGAGTCCTCCTACAGAAGGCGGCGATTCGCTGTTTAGTCCGCCGTCTGAGGAGGCGGCGGCACGCGTGACCTACGAAGTCGTCGTGTTTACGAGCGATCTGGCGAATGCCGGTACGAAGGCGAATGTCACGGTGGAGCTTTTTGGCTCGGACGGAAAGTCGAGCGGTCCTGTCGCTTTGAAGTCGAGTGGAAAGCAATTCAAACGCGATTCGGTCATCTTCTGCTACGTCGAGGTAATCGTGTACTGTAGAAATTCGTGTCCGCACCGTTACTCAGTTGAATTATTTGGCTGTGGAGCGTTTTTCTGAGCGTCGTCGAGTCGTTGCTTAGTTTAGCGCACGTTTGATTTTCCCGTTATAGAAGCGACGTAGCGCCTTGATTTTGCTGACCAAGCGTACTGCCGTATCTGCGTTTGCGTTCGCTTTTCGCGTCCAAATAGCGACTGAATGTCTTTAGAATAGACCCACAATGCCTTTCGTGACCGATTCATCGCTTCTACTTCGCGTATTAGGGCATTTCGTAGCAGCGCGATGATTGACGTCATGCGTTGCTCAATGCAGCGTGACAGGGCGTGTCTTGCGTACGTAGCACACGTGCGTTGTTTTTTTTCGCATTTTGAGTTGATTTTCAACAAAATTTCGTTCGTTTTTGTTGTCAGGATTGCATTTGCGGCCGATTGCAGCCGATTGGCTAAGATTTCGGTTCAAACGAAGCGCTTTTTGATTTTGAATAGCTGCAGTCGTAGGGTCCTAGTCGCGTATGAGTATAAATACCCAGCGTTTACAAGTACTTATCAGATGGAGCAGAGCAGAGCTCGTGGCTAGGATAGAAGGGAGACTGGCAACACTCCCCAAGGAAGTGGAGCTTGGACGACTACTAGAATCGCTTGACAAGGCGTCGCAGGCAAGACTCCGAAGCGCCGGAGGACCAATCTCGGGAGCGTGGCTGGATGCGCTCCCTCAGTCGAAAGAGTTGTCGTTTACCAATGCCGAGTTCCAGACGGCGGCTCTTCTTCGACTGGGGGCAGACATTCCATTGCTGCGCCAAATCCGACGGTGCAACTGCGGAGCAGAGTCAGTTGCAGATGGATACCACCTCCTGACGTGCCCGAAGGATGGCGGTCCTATACGGCGCCACGATAGCTGGCAGCATACGTGGCAGCAGATGCTCAGGTCGGTTAACTACCGAGTTGAGCTGGAACAGGAAAGAGAGTTCCAAGACAAGAAACGCCCGGACATCGGAATATATAATTTCGAGAACGGCAAGAAGCTTCTGCTTGACATCAGTGTAATCCACCCGCTTAGCCAAGCAGTCGTCACGGGCAGCGCTCAGGAGAATGGATACGCGGCGGCGCACAGAGATAAGACAAAGGACGAAAAGTACCTGCAAGTCGCCACGTCGTTGGGATATCTTTTCAAGCCCGTCGTCGTCGAAGTTTTTGGCCGGTGGAGTCCCACGGCGGCTAGCCTCTTCCACCAGATCGCGAGGCGCCCGTCGGTCGACTTTATGAATGATCGCAACGGATTCATCAACTACTGGAGCAAGCGTCTAGCGGTCTGCCTACAAAGAGCAAACTCACGAATAATTCTTAATAAAGTAGAACTAATTATCCCCACCCATCATTCCCCTGTTCTCCCCTCCCCCTCCCCTGTAGATGTAAGGTGCTTCACCACACACCATTCCCTCTAAACCCCCTAGTGCCCCTGTCTGTGTGTTTATTAGAATATGTACTGTGTAGTTGAGAGATATACCATAAATAAAACCCCAAGGCTTGAGGCACTATGACCCGGTGGTCGCCTCATTCCTCACTTGACAAGGGTGTAACATTGCACGCCTTCCTAGTTCTCGCATCTCTCTCCCAGCTCCTGGGCACCTCTGTCACCGGGATAAACCTCCATAGCACCGTCTTCCGTGGGGTTTGTGTCAAGTGTCGATGTTTTTTGATCTTTTTTTAAAGTTCTCTACGCGAGAAAACGCGTTTTTTAGCTTCTCGCAGTCAAACGACGCGTTAGGGGGCCCCAGTTCCAAATTTTCCGTGCACTGGACCGTATTATCGTTTTCATCATCTGTAGAGTAGATCGCGGTCGTAACAACAAAGATAGTGTACTCTGGCGTATGATTAAACCAAGATATAGCTGCTCTGTAATATCATAAACGAAGGGGAGTGTCTAATTAAGCGTATTTCTTTTTAGTCGCCCCATCTCGGCGAATTCATTGAACGAGTTCGAATCTGGCACGACAATGGGGGATTTGCACCCGGCTGGCACTTATCGAAGCTCGACATTGCACCCGTAGTTCGCAGCAGCACGTCCGCTTCCGCCGCCCCCGGCGAGCCGTCGTCCCCCACGTGGACTCACCGAAACAACGAAAACGCGACCGTTTACGCGTGCAATCGATGGCTGAGCCGAAGCGAAGACGACGGCGAAATCATCCGAGAACTAGTGCCGTCGCTACCGCCGTCCAGTTCGAGAACGGCGCTAACCCGTAAGTGCGAGCCCTTGCATAAAGTATAGCATATAATGTTGATTATCTACGTACTGTACTCTGTCTGTTAAGGGAAATCTTTATCTACCAATGTCTGTATCATTCAACTATTATTACGTTGTTTTTAGTGAAGCGATACCGCGTACTGGTTTACACCGGCGACGCCCGATTCGCCGGCACCGACGCCAACGTGTTTCTGACCGTCTTCGGCTCCGCCGGACGCGACACGGGCGAACGCCAGCTCCGTCGCTCCGCCGCCTTCAAGAACAAATTCGAGCGAAACGACGTCGACGTTTTCGCCATCGAAGCCGCCGACTTGGGCCCGTCTCTCGTTCGCGTTCGCGTGCGAGTCGACGAACGTCTTCTCGGCACCGGTTACTATTTGGAGAAGATTGTCGTCGCCGACGCCGACGACGGTCGGAGCTGGGTTTTTCCCTGCCAGTCTTGGCTGGCGGGAGGTAGCGTCGGCGAGGAAGCGACAGCGACGAGGGAACTTCTCGTCGAAGAAAAAGTGCCGGCGCAGAGGCGAAGTCACTCGCCGTCATTGCTTACTCTAGATACCACTAAAGGTTAAAGGAATTTTCATACAAGTAGTCTATAAAAATGTTTTTATTTTCTCAGGGACGTCCTATCGCATTTCGGTCAATACGGGCGACGTTTTTCGTGCGGGAACCGACGCCCAAGTCTTCGTCGTTCTCTTCGGCGACGATCGCTCGTCCGACGTTCTGCACCTGAGCCAATCGCTTTGCTCCGGCAGCAAATTCGATCGCAACAAAACCGACGTTTTCGTTTTCGACGTCGCGACGCCGCTCGGTCACTTGAACGCCGTCAAGGTGTGGCACGACAATCGCGGCTTCGGCGCCGCGTGGTATTTGGCGTCGATACAAGTGTGCGACGAGTCGACGGGACGGCTCTACGATTTTCCGTGCTACAGCTGGCTGGCGCGCGACAAGGGCGACGGGAAGACGGTTCGCGAGCTCAAGTGCCAGGCGGTGCGCTCCGATTTCGAGGAGAACGAACAGGACGCTATAAACGACTCTTTACCAGGTACTTCGTAATCTTCTCTGATCACAAGTCTCGACATTCTTACTCTTTGCTTCTAGATCGGTCTAAAGTACAACGATTGCGTGAACGATATCTTTCTCTTCGGTTTTGTTTATCTTTTCTCGCGGGGCTTTGGTGTTGTTCCTTGACTTTTCTCCTTACGTGGTTTCTTAGCATGTTTCAGTTGGCGGACAAATTGAAAAAGAAATTCGTCAGCGAACCGGATTTGATTCGGGTCTGCAAGAAGTTGAATGTCGGTTTGTCGAGTAACGCCATTAAGGAGAAATTCAAGGTGAGATTGGTGCAATTCGCCTTGTCATTTTATCCTTTGATTCCTCGCGCAGGAAATTGTGAAGAAAGCCAAGAGCGACACGATGGACTACGGCCAATTCAAGACGTTCTTCAAGGATATTCTTCACAGGCCTGAAGTGTATCTCTTATTTGCCAGGTTCGTACAGGAGAAGATGGCTTGCGTAGAGAAATTTATTTGGTCTTTTGCAGGTATTCCAGCAATAGGGAGTACATGTCAGTTGAAAATCTAAAGAAGTTTCTTACGTCAGAACAAGGGGTACGTCGAACGTTAATTAATTGAGTAGCCCTGTTGCACAGCATAGATTCAAATCCTTGTTTTTTATACTAAGGCCTTGGGAGTAGAGGATCAATACTGCGAGGACGTTATAAACGATTTTGGCGAGTTGGAGGAAGAAGATAGAAACGATGAAGGCGACACGTACCATACGAGAAAACTGACTCTGGACGGTAAATTTTCCTTCAGACAATAGGTCGTACTAGAGGTTCAATGTTTTATATTTCTTAGGCTTTTCTCAGTACTTGCTGAGCGTCGACAATTTAGTCTTCAACGGAGCGCACTCTGGAGTGCACCAGGACATGACTCAACCTTTGAGTCATTATTTCATCGCTTCGTCTCACAACACGTCAGGCATCTGCTTCAGTTCCGCTTCTACTTTTTCTAACTGGTTACTCGTTCACAGCTACTTACTTGAAGATCAGCTACGCGGTCAGTCAAGCGAAGAAGGATACATAAGAGCTCTCCGAAAAGGCTGCAGATGCGTTGAAAGTAAATAAAACCGTGTAGTTTTGTGTAGCCAACAACATGTCATCTCTTTATTTCTGTCTTTGACGTATTCATCCGGGCTTTTTATTATTTAGTTGATTGCTGGGACGGTGAGGACGGTGAGCCGGAAGTCTATCACGGATTCACGCTCACCAGTCGCGTTTCGTTGTCGAAAGTTCTCGAGGCGATCGAACGTCATGCCTTCGACGTTTCTTCGTAATATTGGCGACAACGATACGCATCGTTCTATGACTTACAGCCTTGTTTTTAGATATCCCGTCATTCTCTCTTTTGAGAATCATTGTTCTATTAAAGGGCAACAACGAATGGCCGAGCTTTTGCAGGAAATATTTGGCGGTATAGGAATTCAGGTGTAGGCGACTGTTTTTCGTATCGTTTTCCTCCTGTTCAGATAAACTCTACACGGAACCAGTGGACAGAAAGAAGCGCCATCTTCCTTCTCCTCAAGATCTCTGCGGAAGAATCATAGTCAAGGTATGTAGCTGCGTATACATTACCGTTCAAACGTTTGAGGCTTCTCATGAACGGTACACCGTATGTCATATTAATTTTGACGTGACTGTAACTTTCCCCAGAACAAAAAACTTCTATCTGACGAGAATTCCAGAACTTTCGTCATGTCCGACACCGACGAGGAGGCGGACAGCGATTTCGACGACACCGTATCGATGGGAGAGACGAGTTTGAAATCGGCGATTTCGGCTTCTGCCGGTCTTTCGCTACCGTCGTCGTCGCATCAGGAGGAAGGCGCGAAGAAACGGCGGGAAAAGCATCCCATTGCGTTGGAGCTATCTCGACTTGTGAATATCGTGCAGGCAGTGAAATTCAAGGGGCTGGCTCGAGGTGAGTGGGCGCGTACTAACTTTGCATCGTTCCTTCGGCCACGTAGTCTTGGCTGAACGCACCCTTTTCACCTGCCGATGTTCAGTTACTTTACACCTTATGCAAATGGTCGCATCTATGTATACTTCTGCAATACGTATGGATTATACGCTTTGTTTTGATTCCAGGTGATTTCTGGAAAATGTCTTCTCTCGGCGAATCGAAGTTATTCAAATTGATCGGATCGGCGCCTTCTCAATTGGTCGATTATAATCGACATCAAATGCTTCGCGCTTATCCGGCGGGACGACGCGTCGACTCGAGCAATTACAATCCCGTTGATCCGTGGCTTTGCGGCGTTTCGATGGGTAAGAAAATGCGAATGTGTTGACGAACGAACGAATGTAGGTGAATTTGTGTGCTAGTCGCTTTGAATTATCAGTTCGCTGGGAAGATGATGGACCTCAATACCGGTTTCTTTCTTCAAAACGGAGCTTGCGGTTACGTTCTAAAACCGTCAATTCTTCGCAAAGGTACGCTATGTCTGTGTTGTGTGTTGAACTGTTCTGTATTCGTTTATACTGGTAGATGGCGCTGTCTTCAGTCCCTTTTCTGAGGCACCTATACCGGAAACAGAGCCAAAACTTGTTACAGTCAAAGTGAGTTATGAGAATGACGAAAGCGTGGCATCTTGAAAGAGCCTTTTGCAGGTTATAAGCGGTCAGCAGTTCCCCAAGCCCAGTTCGTCTACCTCAGAGAAAGATGTATGTTTAATTAAAATATTTAGTAGTGTTTATTTGCTTTAGCTCTTATAATTACCGTTCTATTCTGTTCTCAAGGGTGTCGATCCTTCGGTTGTTATTGAAGTGTGTGGCGCACCGCAAGATCGTTACGAAGGCCGGACAAAGATTATTTCCGGAAACGGTATACGCTTTCTACATGCATAACAAATTTATAACTTTTGATTATGTGTTTCCTGCAGGGTTCAATCCGGTTTGGGACGAGAAATTTTCCTTTGCAGTTCATTGGCCTGAAATGGCCCTGGTGCGATTTCTGGCTCTAAGTGGCAAGGGAACGAGCAACGTCATAGGGCAGTACACTCTTCCCTTCGACAGCGTGCTGCAAGGTCTCAAAAGCATAGGCTTCGTATCAGCATGCGTTATAGCTCATCTGACTTGATAGGTTATCGTCATGTCCCTCTTCTGTCGCAAGCTGGCCACGTGCAACCATACGCCACTGTCTTCGTTCACATTTCGGTATCTCGTGGAAGACTCTTGAAGGTAGACGTTGATTTGATACATACCGGTATTTCTGTTTGTAAAAGCTGCCTGTAGAGATCATCGTCGTTAAAGAGTACATCGTCTCGTCGTCGATCTACCTTGCCGTCAGTGAATCAGGTTGGGAATGATTGTTAATCGCATAGTATAAGAATATAAGGCAGGCTATGGTTAAATGTAACCTTACCTTGCTCATTTTTTTGCAGAGCAACAAATCAGGGTCACTAATTAGACAAAAAAGGGCAAAAAGTCGTGACGTACGTTTTTAAATTCCTATCCAGAAGTGCTGGTTCAAAAATGTTTTAGTACGTCAGAATGAAAAAAATTGGCGTCTCACAGCTAGACGACGTGTTTGAGGTTAATTAGAAGTAGTAAAACAATTTTACCTTTGAGAAAATTTCTCTTCAGTCCGCAGATTATCTACTTTCTCAAGCTCACGATCTGACGGCGGACATAGTCGATCATTTGGGTCATTTGAAAAAAATCGGTTGTAGCGGCGAAGTTCCAACGGAAGACGATCTCATTAAAGTTGTGCAAAACCTTCTTGAATCGAACAATATTCACGAATTGTGCGTGGAAATTGAAGACGATGTGAGTAAATGAAATAAATAATCGATTAATTGAGACAGTCATCCATGCAGTGTCCTGTTTTGACGTCGAATAAAGATTCTCTTCCTATGGAAATAGCTTCACTAACTGTAGTTTTTCAGCACGTGAGCCGTTTTTCTATTCGAATTTTATCGGAACGATTTGTCATTCTCAGGTAATAAGTTCGTGTCGAGCTGTGGTGGATGAGGGAAAGCAAATTGCAGAAGAGGTAGCACAAGCGGTGTATGTGTACTTACTCATATCAGCTTGATTTTCTAGATTATGAGAATTCACGAAAATGGCAGCAAATTAACTGTAGGCGGTGTTTATGCATCTATCACTTTTTTAGATTGAATTTTGTGCGCAGATATCGGTTGAATTAAAGGGCGCGGGTCTGAAGGAGAAGGCCATTGGAAAGGCGCGTCGTTTTTAATTGAAAGCTATCGTTTCTCATGTATTCTTCATTAGGCCATTGAGTCGTTTGCGTGGAATATGCAGATACTTCGAGACAGTGCAAGCGTTTTGAAGACAGAACGAGACAACTGGCAGAAGCGATTAGACGAGCTGAAAGCATTATACATGTAATTTTAACGTTGCAGTAAGACTCGCATCTGGCGCGAAATTTAGCTCAGTTGGCATCTATTCTTTGCAGCCTGGCTCTGAACGTGCTATCAATAATAATTCAACGCGTGTTTTTTGGACTATTGCAGCGTAGTAGCCTCGGACCCAGGCCTCTCCTCTCCTCTCTCCTTGGGGGAGGAGAGGCCCTGGCTAGCAGCGTAGCGCGCACTATTCACTCATCTATTCTTCAAGCCTGGTCCAAGAAGTCCACGATGGCCTCTACTGACAGTAAGACGTGTTCGTTATATGTGTCGCACTTGGATGAAATTGAAATCTTTCTCCGTGCACAGTCGGCTTCGTTGAAACAGTTTCACGTTCCGAATCGTTCTCCTGTCTATTTGGAATTGCTGTCTTAGACGACGGGGTGCTCTGTGCTGACAAGGGCAAACACTGCGTCTGGAAAATTGATCCTTCGTCTGGGAATTTTTCTCTTTTCGCCGGGGTCGAAGGAGAGAGCGAGATTCACGACGGTTCTTCAAACGAAACGAGATTAAAGAGCCCTTTAAGTCTCGCTGTATCAGCCTCTTGTATCTACGTCACTGATATAAGTGGTTACATTAAAAAAATACGACTAGGTGATGGAGCGGTGTCTACTGTAAGTAACTGCAGAACTAAAGACATCGATAAAACTGGCAACATCCCCTGTCCTCTTGGAATAGTAGCAAAAAAAGACGGACGCTTTTTAGTTACTTGCAGTGATTCCACTATCCGTGAAATTGATGTCCTGAAAACAGATTCGATTCGGATTTTGGCAGGTGTCAAGAATCAACATGGCAGCAGTGACGGCCATTGCGGTGAAGCAAGATTCCATGTTCCTTTGCAAATAGCCGTAGGACCGGACGGTTCTGCGTACGTGACTGAACTTAGAAGTAATGCTGTAAGAAAAATGAACAGCAGTTTTCAAGTTGAAACGATACGCGAAAATAGCAGCAAGCCTAAAGGCGTTGCTGTAGACGATGAAGGAAACGTTTATATCTGTGATAGCTCTAATAAAATCTATAAGCTCGCGCCATCTGGAATAGAAACTGTGTGTGGATCAGGTGAAGAGGACTCCGTTGACGGCAGGGGTGCCCTGGCTTCCCTGAAGTTTCCTCAGTCTTTGTTCTATGATTCTAAATCAGGATTCCTCTACTTTACGGAGCTGGACGCCCTTCGCAGGGTTAGAGTGGCAACCCCTTTCATCCACGATCCTAAACTGTCGTCTGACTTCGCCAACTTGATTGACGGCAGTGAAAGCCTACCAGTGGGAGACGCCATATTTTTGGTCGAAGGAAAACGTATCAAAGTTTGCGCCAAACTTCTTTACGTTCGCAGTGAATACTTCAGCAGCATGTTTTCGTCGAATTGGAAAGAAAGTTCGACGAAGGACGCGAGCGAGTCGACTCCAATTCGCATCGAAGACGCAACGTACGAAGCGTTTCACGCTGTCGTCACGTATCTCGTCACCGGGTGCTTGGAAGTTCGAAAGTATTTTCGTATCATTCCTGATATACTCATATTGGCGGATCGATATCTCGTTGAAAATCTGCGCGAGTTCTGCATCTCGCATATGGCTCAGAGAGTTTCAAATGAAACTTCTCTCGATTATCTGTCTTTGGCTGACAGGTTCGGCTTCCGAGAGCTGAGGAAAACGGCTCTGCAGTTTGCTGCAAAAAATTTCAAGACGCTGTGTCATGACGACGGGTTTGCGGCTCTTGGCGGTGAACTACTTGCCGAAATTATGAGAGTTATTGCGTCGTCAAGTTCGTCGGAGGAAGAACATTGACTGGTAATTTTGGCGCGGATTTCTTTGTTGTATGTGACTTATGCAGTTTTGAGTAAACACAGTGTTGCTTCATTAATAGTCAGCAGCTTTCAGCAAATAATAATTTCGACGTGTTGTAAAATCAAGCTTTCCTTTCTGAACTTTCCTGTATAGTCTGGTTCTAAATTTTCTCCATCTAACGCAATTTAGTTGCTCCAATTTGTGAAGCCAATTATCGTCCTCGACGTGTACAATAGCGCGCACTAGACAAAAAGTCTTCCGAAGCCCTGTTCCGTAAATGACGTCTACCGAAGGTAAGAAGCGTGTGGACAGCCATGTTCGGACGTATTCTTCGTGCATCTAGTTGGCTTCGTTGAGACTGTTTCACGTTCGCAATCGTTCTCCCATCTCTTCGGAATAGTCGTGCTAGACGAAGGCGTGTTTTGCGCCGACTGCGGCAAACATTGCATCTGGAAAGTCGATCCTTCGTCTGGAACTGCCTCGTGCTTCGCCGGAGTCGAGGGAAACTCCGGATTTGTCGACGGTTCTTCAACGACGGCGAAGTTCTACGGCCCCAGAGGCCTCGCCGTCTCACCCTCCAAATCGTCTATCTACGTCACTGATTTCGAGACTGGCCGCATTAGAAAAGTACAATTAGGCGATGGAGCCGTGTCTACTGTACTAGGCGACTGCAGATTTCCCGATCCACGAGGAATCGTGGCAACAGATGATGGACGCTTGTTATTTTCCTGTTGGGATTGCACTATCCGCGAAATTCGGATCGATACCGAACCCGATTCGACGTCCGTGGCGGCGGGTATCATGGATGAATCAGGCGACAGTGACGGCCGTGGCAGCGAAGCAAAATTTCGTTCTCCTTATGACCTAGCCTTAGGACCAGACGGTTCTGTGTATGTGGCCGACCCACAGAATAGCGCTATAAGAAAGATCGGCAGAGATTATGAAGTTGAAACCATTGGCACAGAGTTTATAAAATCCGTTGGCGTCGCCGTAGATGATGAAGGAAACGTCTATGTTAGTGATTTGTTGTCTTGTAAAATCTACATGCTTGCGCCATCAGGAATTCAAACTGTGTGCGGATCGGGCGAAAAAAACTCCGTCGACGGCAGTGGCGCCCTAGCTTCGTTGAAGCAACCGCAGTCCTTGTTCTATGATTCCAAATCTGGATTCCTCTACTTTACAGAATCAAAAGCAGTTCGTAGGGTCAAAGTAACGGCTTCCACTTTCCGTGATCCTAAACTGTCGACCGACTTGGCCAGGTTGATGAACGGCAGCCTCCCAGCGGGTGACACTGTATTTTTGGTCGAAGGAAAAAGCATCAGTGTTAGCACGAATCTCCTCTGCGTTCGAAGCGAATATTTTAGCAGCATGTTTTCGTCCAATTGGAAAGAATATACCAAAGAGGACACAAGCGAGTCTACTCCGATTTGCATCGAAGATGCAACGTACGAATCGTTTAATGCTGTCATTACTTTTCTCGTCACCGGTTGCTTGGAGATTCAAAAGCATTCTCATATCATCCCAGATATACTCGTCTTGGCGGATCGATATCTTGTTGAAAGTTTGCGCGACTTCTGCATCGCTCATCTGGCTCGGAGAGTTTCAAAAGAAACTGCCTTCGATTATCTGTCTTTGGCCGAGAGGTTTGGCTTCCGAGAGCTGAAGAAAGTGGCTGTGCACTTTGTTGCAAAAAATTTCAAGACTCTGTGCCGTGACGACAACTTTGCAGGTCTTGGCGGTGAGCTACTTGCCGAAATTGTGAGAGCCATTGCATCATCGAGTTAGAACATAATTGACAGTGTTAATTTTAACGCGGATGTCTTTTGTTTTGTGTGTCTAATGCAGTTTCAAAGTAAACGCGTGTTGCTTAATTATTAACAATCAACAGCTTTTCAACATATTTACACTGTACTAAGCCTGGCTCTGAATTTTCTCCAAATAGTCCAACATCCAACACGTGCTCTTATTTAGCCTAGCGCGCACTAGATATAAAAGACTCTTCTAAAAGCGGCCGTAAATGACATCTACCGATGGTAAGAAGTGCACGACAGCTATGTTCGTTACACTTTAGAAGCCTTCTTCGTACGTAGTCGGCTTCGTTGAGACTGTTTCACGTTCGCAATCGTTCTCCCGGCTCTTCGGAATAGTCGTGCTAGACGAAGGCGTGTTTTGCGCCGACGACAACAAACATTGCATCTGGAAAGTCGATCCTTCGTCTGGAACTGCCTCGTGCTTCGCCGGAGTCGAGGGAAACTCCGGATTTCGCGACGGTTCTTCAACGACGGCGAAGTTCTATGGACCCAGAGGCCTCGCCGTCTCACCCTCCAAATCCAAATCGTCGATCTACGTCGCTGATTACGTGAATGGCCGCATTAGAAAAGTAAAATTAGGCGATGGAGCCGTGTCTACTGTACTAGGCGATCAAAGCTTTTCTAATCCACGAGGGATTGTGGCAACAGATGATGGACGCTTGTTATTTTCCTGTTGGGATTGCACTATCGTCGAAAGTCGGGTCGATGCCGAACCCGCTTCGACGTCCGTGGCGGCGGGTACCTCGGGTGAAGCAGGCAACCGTGACGGCCGCGGCAATGAAGCAAAATTTGATTACCCTGATGAACTGGCCATAGGACCAGACGGTTCTGTGTATGTGGCCGACTTTCGTAATAGTGCTATAAGAACGATCAGCCGAGATTATGAAGTTGGAACCATTGGCACAGGTTTTAAAGAAACCGTTGGCGTCGCCGTAGATGATGAAGGAAACGTCTATGTCAGTGATCGGTCTTATAAAATCTACATGGTTGCGCCATCAGGAATGCAAACTGTGTGCGGATCGGGTGAAAGAAACTCCGTTGACGGCAGCGGTGCCCTAGCTTCGTTGGAACCGGAATCCTTGTTCTATGATTCCAAATCTGGATTCCTCTACTTTACAGAGTCAAAAGCAGTTCGTAGGGTCAGAGTAAAGGCTTCTACTTTTCGTGATCCTAAACTGTCGATCGACTTGGCCAAGATGATGAACGGCAGTGACAGTCTCCCAGCGGGTGACACTATATTTTTGGTCGAAGGAAAACGCATCAGTGTTTGCACGAATCTCCTCTGCGTTCGAAGCGAATATTTCAGCAGCATGTTTTCGTCCAATTGGAAAGAATATTCCAGAAAGGACACAAGCGAGTCTACTCCGATTTGCATCGAAGACACAACGTACGAATCGTTTAACGCTGTCATCACTTTTCTCGTCACCGGTTGCTTGGAGATTCTAAAGCATTCTCATATCATCCCAGATATACTCGTCTTGGCGGATCGATATCTTGTTGAAAGTTTGCGCGAGTTCTGCATCGCACATCTGGTTCGGAGAGTTTCCAATGAAACTGCTGTCGATTATCTGTCTTTAGCCGATAGGTTTGGCTTCCGAGAGCTGAAGAAAGTGGCTCTGCAGTTTGTCACAAAAAATTTCAAGACTCTGTGCCGTGACGACAACTTTGCAGGTCTTGGCGGTGAGCTACTTGTCGAAATCGTGAGAGCCATTGCATCATCAAGTTAGAGCATAATTGACAGTGTTAATTTTGACGCGGATTTCTTTGTTTTGTGTGTCTAATGCAGTTTCAAAGTAAATGCAGTGTTGCTTAATTATTAAGGTTAATTAATTAACAATCAACAGCTTTTCAACAATACATTCGTCATGTTTTGGTGACCAGCTTGTATGTTTGAATTTCTACAATTATTTACACTGTACGAAGCCTGGCTCTGAATTTTCTCCAACATCCAACACGTGCTCTTATTTAGCGCGGAACCTCAGCGGAATCTCCGCGTAGTCTAGCGCGCACTAGATATAAAAGACTCTTCCAAAAGCGGCCGTAAATGACATCTACCGAAGGTAAGAAGCGTGTGGACAGCCATGTTCGTTGCACTTTGGATGTCTCTTCGTGCATCTAGTTGGCTTCGTTGAGACTGTTTCACGTTCGCAATCGTTCTCCGAACTCTCCGGAATAGTCGTGCTAGACGAAGGCGTGTTTTGCACCGACTACGACAAACATTGCATCTGTAAAGTCGATCCTTCGTCTGGAACAGCCTCGTGCTTCGCCGGAGTCGAGGGAAACGCCGGATTTCTCGACGGTTCTTCAACGACGGCGAGGTTCTACGGCCCCAATGGCCTCGCCGTCTCACCCTCCAAATCGTCTATCTACGTCACTGATTTCGACACTGGCCGCATTAGAAAAGTACAATTAGGCGATGGAGCCGTGTCTACTGTACTAGGCGACTGCAGATTTCCTGAACCAGGAGGAATTGTGGCAACAGATGATGGACGCTTGCTATTGTCCTGTGGGGATTGCACTATCCGCGAAATTCGGGTCGATACCGAACCCGCTTCGACGTCCGTGGCGGCGGGTACCTCGGGTGAATCAGGCGACCGTGATGGCCACGGCAATGAAGCAAAATTTGATTCTCCTGATGAACTGGTCGTAGGACCAGACGGTTCTGTGTATGTGGCCGACTTTAATAATAGTGCTATAAGAACGATCAGCAGAGATTATGAAGTTGGAACCATTGGCACAGGTTTTAAAAAAACCGTTGGCGTCGCCGTAGATGATGAAGGAAACGTCTATGTCAGTGATCGGTCTCATAAAATCTACGTGCTTGCGCCATCAGGAATGAAAATTGTGTGCGGATCGGGTGAAAGAAACTCCGTCGACGGCAGCGGTGCCCTAGCTTCGTTGAAGGAACCGCGATCCTTGTTCTATGATTCCAAATCTGGATTCCTCTACTTTACAGAGTCAAACGCAGTTCGTAGGGTCAGAGTAAAGGCTTCTACTTTTCGTGATCCTAAACTGTCGATCGACTTGGCCAAGATGATGAACGGCAGTGACAGTCTCCCAGCGGGTGACACTATATTTTTGGTCGAAGGAAAACGCATCAGTGTTTGCACGAATCTCCTCTGCGTTCGAAGCGAATATTTCAGCAGCATGTTTTCGTCCAATTGGAAAGAATATTCCAAAAAGGACACAAGCGAGTCTACTCTGATTTGCATCGAAGACGCAACGTACGAATCGTTCGACGCTGTCATCACTTTTCTCGTCACCGGTTGCTTGGAGATTCTAAAGCATTCTCACATCATCCCAGATATACTCGTCTTGGCGGATCGATATCTTGTTGAAAGTTTGCGCGAGTTCTGCATCGCACATCTGGTTCGGAGAGTTTCCAATGAAACTGCTGTCGATTATCTGTCTTTGGCCGAGAGGTTTGGCTTCCGAGAGCTGAAGAAAGTGGCTCTGCAGTTTGTTGCAAAAAATTTCAAGACTCTGTGCCGTGATGACAACTTTGCAGGTCTTGGCAGTAGTGAGCTACTTGTCGAAATTGTGAGAGCCATTGCATCATCAAGTTAGAACATAATTGACAGTGTTAATTTTTTGACGCGGATTTCTTTTGTTTTGTGTGTCTAATGCAGTTTCAAAGTAAACGCCGTGTTGCTTAATTATTAACAATCAACAGCTTTTCAACAAGTAAATTTGTGGCCAGCTTGTCTGTTTGAATTTCTACAATTATTTACACTGTATTATGCCTGGCTCTGAAACACGGGCTCTGCGCGGAACCTCAGCGCGTAGTCTAGCGCGCACTAGATATAAAAGACTCTTCCAAAAGCGGCCGTAAATGACATCTACCGAAGGTTAGAAATGCACGACAGCTATGTTCGTTGCACTTTGGAAGCCTTCTTCCTACATAGTCGGCTTCGTTGAAACCGTTTCGCGTTCGAAATCGTTCTCCAAACTCTGCGGAATAGTCGTGCTAGAAGAAGGCGTGTTTTGCGTCGACAACGACAAACACTGCATCTGGAGAGTCGATCCTTCGTCCGGAACAGCTTCGTGTTACGCGGGAATCGAGGGAGACGCCGGATTTCGCGACGGTTCTCCGACGACGGCGAAGTTCGACGGTCCAAGAGGCCTCGCCGTCTCAGCGTCCAAATCGTCTATCTACGTCACCGATTTCAACAGCGGGCGCATTAGGGAAGTGCAATTAAGCGACGGAACAGTGTTTACTCTAGGCAATCGCACAGTGACACTTACCAAGCCAGAAGGGATTGTGGACACAAAGGATGGACGGTTGCTTGTCTCCTGTTCTGATTGCACTATCCGCGAAATGAGGCTCGATTCTGAGCCCGCTTCGGTGGCACTAGCGGCGGGAACCAGGGAAATACGAGGCGACAGAGATGGCCACTGCAGCGTAGCAAAGTTCTGTCGTCCCCGACAAATGGCCATGGGGCCAGACGGTTCCGTGTACGTGGCTGACTTATGTAATAACGCTCTAAGAAAGATCACCGTCAATTCTCAAGTCGAAACCGTTTGTGAAGGCTTCGAGAATATTGACGGCATTGCCGTAGATGATGAAGGCAACGTCTATGTCGGCGATCGGTCATATAAAATCTATATGCTCGTGCCATCGGGACTGCAGCTTGTGTGCGGATCGGGTGAAAGGAACTCTATTGACGGCAGGGGTGCCCTGGCTGCCCTGAAGCAACCGCGCTCATTGTTCTATGATTCGAAATCAGGATTCCTCTACTTTACAGAAGCGAGAGCTGTTCGTAGGGTGAGACTAGCGGCCTCTTCTTTCCACGATCCTAAATTGTCGATCGACTTGGCCAAGTTGATTGACGGCAGTGACGGCCTTCCAGCCGGCAACGCGATATTTCTCGTCAAAGGAGAACGCATTAGCGTTTGTGCTACGCACATGTGCGTTCGAAGCGAGTATTTCAGCGCGATGTTTTCGTCCAATTGGAAAGAACGTTCGAAGACGGATGGGAGTGAGTCGACTCCGATTTGCATCGAAGACGCGACGTACGAGTCGTTCTACGCTGTCGTCACGTTTCTCGTCACCGGTTGCTTCGACGTTCAAAAGCATTCTCGCATCATTCCAGATATTCTCGTCTTGGCGGATCGATATCTCGTTGAAAGTCTGCGCGACTTCTGCATTGGTTATATGGCTCGGAGAGTTTCAATTGAAACGGCTATCGATTATCTGTTTTTGGCTAACAGGTTCGGCTTCCGCGAGCTGAGGGACGTGGCTATTGCGTTTGTTGCAAAACATTTCAGGACACTTTGTCATTACGACAGATTCACGGGTCTAGGCAGTGAGCTACTAGCCGAAATCATGAGACGTATTGCGTGAGGAAGGAAGGACATTGACTACATTCACTTTGGCACAGATTTCTTCGTTGTGTGTGTGTCAAGTGAATATATCGTGTTTTGGTGACCGCTAAATCAACCCATTTCTGTATGTGGGCTACATATACCTAGCGCCTTCACGTCACGGTGAATTATTGAATCATTAATTAATTAATTAATTACTAAGTGGCGAAAATGTTCCTAGTTGGAGACCTCACGTGGAATTCGAGAAAAGCAGCTGACGACATCGGGAATGACAGAGAAGCATCTTGGTAAGCGCTACTGTAGTGTTAATCGCATATGGTTTAGCGCGTAGATAATCCGCGTTGCATTTGAGCTCGCTTTCCTCCTCTACCGTCGATATTTTCGCGCATCGAACACTCGTTTATTGGTTAGACTTGAAGCTAGGGTCCTAAGCTATTCGTGAACGCCGCAATTTCGGTCGAAGGCATTCGCTGACCTAAAAAAGAAGCCAAGAAATCGTGTTACGCATGCGGCGCGAGCGTGAGTCTGCAATCACGCGCCAATTTCAATATGGCTTACGGACGACGATCGAGCGCCTCGTGGTCGATCAACGGCGACGTTTCCAATGGTCTATGCGTCAAACGAGCGACGAAACCATAGCTTACCGAAACGTCGCCGTTGATCGAGTGTCAGCGTCGAAATATCACGCTGCGCGAGCTCGCCGCTCGACGCCACTCGATCGATGCATCGCGTAGCGTAGCGCGCGGTGTGCGCGATAACCGCGCGCAATATTCGCCTGAACGCCTTCGTGATTCGGTTGACGAAAGAACCTAAAAAAAGAAAAGATAATTTCTGTTCGATCTGTCCGTGTAGGCCTTTAGAATCAAAGATTAGTCCCTCAATTTAATATTTAAGCCTTCAGAATTAAAGATTAGGCCCTCAATTTTATATTTAGGCCTTTTGAATCAAAGATTAGGCTCTCAATTTAATACTTAGGTCTTTAGAATCAAAGATTAGTCCCTCAATTTAATATTTATGCCCTGTGAATCAAAGATTAGGCCCTCAATTTAATACTTAGGCCTTTAGAATAAAATATTAGGCCCTCGATTTAATATTTAGGCCCTGTGAATCAAAGATTAGGCTCTCAATTTAAAGTTTAGGCCTTTAGAATCAAATATTAGGCCCTCAATTTAATTTGTAGGTCTTTAGAATCAAAGATTAGGCCCTCAATTTAATACTTAGGCCTTTAGAATCAAAGATTAGGCCTTCAATTTAATATTTAGGCCCTGTGAATCAAAGATTAGGCCCTCAATTTAATGTTTAGGCCTTTAGAATCAAATATTAGGCCCTCAATTTAATTTGTAGGTCTTTAGAATCAAAGATTAGGCCCTGAATTTAATATTTGGCCTTTAGAATCAAAGATTAAGCCCTCAATTTAATACTTATGTCTTTAGAATCACAGATTAAAGCCTCAATTTAATATTTAGCCTTTAGAATCAAAGATTAGGCTCTCAATTTAATACTTAGGTCTTTAGAATCAAAGATTAGTCCCTCAATTTAATATTTAGGCCCTGTGAATCAAAGATTAGGCCCTCATTTTAATTTGTAGGTCTTTAGAATCAAAGATTAGGCCCTCAATTCAATATTTGGCCTTTATAATCAAAGATTAGGTCCTCAATTTTATATTTAGGCCTTTAGAATCAAAGATTAGGCCCTCAGTTAAATATTTAGGCCTTTAGAATCAAAGATTAGCCCTCAATTTAATATTTAAGCCTTCAAAATCAAAGATTAGGCCCTCAATTTTATATTTATGTCTTTAGAATAAAGATTAGGCCCTCAATTTAATATTTGGGCCTTTAGAATAAAAGATTAGGCCCTCAATTTAATATTTAGCCTTTAGAATCAAAGATTAGCCCTCAATTTAATATTTAAGCCTTCAGAATCAAAGATTAGGCCCTCAATTTTATATTTATGTCTTTAGAATAAAGATTAGGCCCTCAATTTAATATTTGGCCTTTAGAATAAAAGATTAGGCCCTCAATTTAATATTTAGCCTTTAGAATCAAAGATTAGGCCCTCAATTTAATATTTAGCCTTTAGAATCAAAGTTTAGGCTCTCAATTTAATACTGAGGCCTTTAGAATCAATGATTAGGTCGTCAATTAAATATTTAGGCCTTTAGAATCAAATATTAGGCCCTCAATTTAATTTTTAGGCCCTGTGAATCAAAGATTAGGCCCTCATTTTAATTTGTAGGTCTTTAGAATCAAAGATTAGGCCCTCAATTCAATATTTGGCCTTTAGAATCAAAGATTAAGCCCTCAATTTAATACTTAGGTCTTTAGAACCAAAGATTAGTCCCTCAATTAATATTTAGGCCCTGTGAATCAAAGATTAGGCCCTCAATTTAAAGTTTAGGCCTTTAGAATAAAATATTAAGACCTCAATTTCATTTGTAGGTCTTTAGAATCAAAGATTAGGCCCTCAATTTAATATTTAGCCTTTAGAATCAAAGATTAGGCTCTCAATTTAATAGTTAGGCCTTTAGAATCAACGATTAGTCCCTCAATTTAATATTTAGGCCCTGCGAGTCAAAGATTAGGCCCTGAATTTAAAGTTTAGGCCTTTGGAATAAAATATTAGGCCCTGAATTTAATATTTGGCCTTTAGGATCAAAGATTAAGCCCTCAATTTAATACTTAGGTCCTTAGAATCAAAGATTAGGCCCTCAATTTAATACTTAGGTCTTTAGAATCAAAGATTAGTCCCTCAATTTAATATTTAGGCCCTGTGAATCAAAGATTAGTCCCTCAATTAATATTTAGGCCCTGTGAATCAAAGATTAGGCCCTCAATTTAAAGTTTAGGCCCTTAGAATAAAATATTAAGACCTCAATTTCATTTGTAGGTCTTTAGAATCAAAGATTAGGCCCTCAATTTAATATTTAGCCTTTAGAATCAAAGATTAGGCTCTCAATTTAATAGTTAGGCCTTTAGAATCAACGATTAGTCCCTCAATTTAATATTTAGGCCCTGCGAGTCAAAGATTAGGCCCTGAATTTAAAGTTTAGGCCTTTGGAATAAAATATTAGGCCCTGAATTTAATATTTGGCCTTTAGGATCAAAGATTAAGCCCTCAATTTAATACTTAGGTCCTTAGAATCAAAGATTAGGCCCTCAATTTAATACTTAGGTCTTTAGAATCAAAGATTAGTCCCTCAATTTAATATTTAGGCCCTGTGAATCAAAGATTAGGCCCTCAATTTAAAGTTTAGGCCTTTAGAATCAAAGATTAGGCCCTCAATTTAATTTTTAGGACCTTAGAATCAAAGATTAGGCACTCAATTTAATATTTGGGCCTTTGGAATCAAAGATTAGGCCCTCAATTTAATATTTAAGCCTTCAGAATCAAAGATTAGGCCCTCAATTTTATATTTATGTCTTTAGAATAAAGATTAGGCCCTCAATTTAATATTTGGGCCTTTAGAATAAAAGATTAGGCCCTCAATTTAATATTTAGCCTTTAGAATCAAAGATTTGGCCCTCAATTTAATATTTAGCTTTTAGAATCAAAGTTTAGGCTCTCAATTTAATACTGAGGCCTTTAGAATCAATGATTAGGTCGTCAATTAAATATTTAGGCCTTTAGAATCAAATATTAGGCCCTCAATTTAATTTTTAGGCCCTGTGAATCAAAGATTAGGCCCTCATTTTAATTTGTAGGTCTTTAGAATCAAAGATTAGGCCCTCAATTCAATATTTGGCCTTTATAATCAAAGATTAGGTCCTCAATTTTATATTTAGGCCTTTAGAATCAAAGATTAGGCTCTCAGTTAAATATTTAGGCCTTTAGAATCAAAGATTAGCCCTCAATTTAATATTTAAGCCTTCAGAATCAAAGATTAGGCCCTCAATTTTATATTTATGTCTTTAGAATAAAGATTAGGCCCTCAATTTAATATTTGGGCCTTTAGAATCAAAGATTAGGCCCTCAATTTAATATTTAGCCTTTAGAATCAAAGATTAGGCCCTCAATTTAATATTTAGGCCCTGCGAGTCAAAGATTAGGCCCTGAATTTAAAGTTTAGGCCTTTGGAATAAAATATTAGGCCCTCAATTTAATTTGTAGGTCTTTAGAATCAAAGATTAGGCCCTCAATTTAATATTTAGGCCTTTAGAATCAAAGATTAGGCCCTCAATTCAATATTTGGCCTTTATAATCAAAGATTAGGTCCTCAATTTTATATTTAGGCCTTTAGAATCAAAGATTAGGCTCTCAGTTAAATATTTAGGCCTTTAGAATCAAAGATTAGCCCTCAATTTAATATTTAAGCCTTCAGAATCAAAGATTAGGCCCTCAATTTTATATTTATGTCTTTAGAATAAAGATTAGGCCCTCAATTTAATATTTGGGCCTTTAGAATCAAAGATTAGGCCCTCAATTTAATATTTAGCCTTTAGAATCAAAGATTAGGCCCTCAATTTAATATTTAGGCCCTGCGAGTCAAAGATTAGGCCCTGAATTTAAAGTTTAGGCCTTTGGAATAAAATATTAGGCCCTCAATTTAATTTGTAGGTCTTTAGAATCAAAGATTAGGCCCTCAATTTAATATTTAGGCCTTTAGAATCAAAGATTAGGCCCTCAATTTAATATTTAGGCCCTGTGAATCAAAGATTAAGCCCTCAATTTAATATTTAGGCCCTGTGAATCAAAGATTAGGCTCTCAATTTAAAGTTTAGGCCTTTAGAATCAAACATTAGGCCCTCAATTTAATTTGTATGTCTTTAGAATCAAAGATTAGGCCCTGAATTTAATATTTGGCTTTTAGAATCAAACATTAAGCCCTCAATTTAATACTTAGGTTCTTAGAATCAAAGATTAGGCCCTCAATTTAATATTTATCCTTTAGAATCAAAGATTAGGCTCTCAATTTAATACTTAGGTCTTTAGAATCAAAGATTAGTCTCTCAATTTAATATTTAGGCCCTGCGAATCAAAGATTAGGCCCTGAATTTAAAGTTTAGGCCTTTAGAATAAAACATTAGGCCCTCAATTTAATTTGTAGGTCTTTAGAATCAAAGATTAGGCCCTCAATTTAATATTTAGGCCTTTAGAATCAAAGATTAGGCCCTCAATTTAAAGTTTAGGCCTTTAGAATCAAACATTAGGCCCTCAATTTAATTTGTATGTCTTTAGAATCAAAGATTAGGCCCTGAATTTAATATTTGGCCTTTAGAATCAAACATTAAGCCCTCAATTTAATACTTAGGTCCTTAGAATCAAAGATTAGGCCCTCAATTTAATATTTATCCTTTAGAATCAAAGATTAGGCTCTCAATTTAATACTTAGGTCTTTAGAATCAAAGATTAGTCTCTCAATTTAATATTTAGGCCCTGCGAATCAAAGATTAGGCCCTGAATTTAAAGTTTAGGCCTTTAGAATAAAACATTAGGCCCTCAATTTAATTTGTAGGTCTTTAGAATCAAAGATTAGGCCCTCAATTTAATATTTAGGCCTTTAGAATCAAATATTAGGCCCTCAATTTAATTTTTAGGCCCTGTGAATCAAAGATTAGGCCCTCATTTTAATTTGTAGGTCTTTAGAATCAAAGATTAGGCCCTCAATTCAATATTTATCCTTTAGAATCAAAGATTAGGCCCTCAATTTAATATTTAGGCCCTGCGAGTCAAAGATTAGGCCCTGAATTTAAAGTTTAGGCCTTTGGAATAAAATATTAGGCCCTCAATTTAATTTGTAGGTCTTTAGAATCAAAGATTAGGCCCTCAATTCAATATTTGGCCTTTATAATCAAAGATTAGGTCCTCAATTTTATATTTAGGCCTTTAGAATCAAAGATTAGGCTCTCAGTTAAATATTTAGGCCTTTAGAATCAAAGATTAGCCCTCAATTTAATATTTAAGCCTTCAGAATCAAAGATTAGGCCCTCAATTTTATATTTATGTCTTTAGAATAAAGATTAGGCCCTCAATTTAATATTTGGGCCTTTAGAATCAAAGATTAGGCCCTCAATTTAATATTTAGCCTTTAGAATCAAAGATTAGGCCCTCAATTTAATATTTAGGCCCTGCGAGTCAAAGATTAGGCCCTGAATTTAAAGTTTAGGCCTTTGGAATAAAATATTAGGCCCTCAATTTAATTTGTAGGTCTTTAGAATCAAAGATTAGGCCCTCAATTTAATATTTAGGCCTTTAGAATCAAAGATTAGGCCCTCAATTTAATATTTAGGCCCTGTGAATCAAAGATTAAGCCCTCAATTTAATATTTAGGCCCTGTGAATCAAAGATTAGGCTCTCAATTTAAAGTTTAGGCCTTTAGAATCAAACATTAGGCCCTCAATTTAATTTGTATGTCTTTAGAATCAAAGATTAGGCCCTGAATTTAATATTTGGCTTTTAGAATCAAACATTAAGCCCTCAATTTAATACTTAGGTTCTTAGAATCAAAGATTAGGCCCTCAATTTAATATTTATCCTTTAGAATCAAAGATTAGGCTCTCAATTTAATACTTAGGTCTTTAGAATCAAAGATTAGTCTCTCAATTTAATATTTAGGCCCTGCGAATCAAAGATTAGGCCCTGAATTTAAAGTTTAGGCCTTTAGAATAAAACATTAGGCCCTCAATTTAATTTGTAGGTCTTTAGAATCAAAGATTAGGCCCTCAATTTAATATTTAGGCCTTTAGAATCAAAGATTAGGCCCTCAATTTAATACTTAGGCCCTGTGAATCAAAGATTAGGCCCTCATTTTAATTTGTAGGTCTTTAGAATCAAAGATTAGGCCCTCAATTCAATATTTGGCCTTTATAATCAAAGATTATGCCCTCAATTTTATATTTAGGCCCTTAGAATCAAAGATTAGGCCCTCAGTTAAATAAATAGGCCTTTAGAATCAAAGATTAGCCCTCAATTTAATATTTAAGCCTTCAGAATCAAAGATTAGGCCCTCAATTTAATATTTATCCTTTAGAATCAAAGATTAGGCTCTCAATTTAATACTTAGGTCTTTAGAATCAAAGATTAGTCTCTCAATTTAATATTTAGGCCCTGCGAATCAAAGATTAGGCCCTGAATTTAAAGTTTAGGCCTTTGGAATAAAATATTAGGCCCTCAATTTAATTTGTAGGTCTTTAGAATCAAAGATTAGGCCCTCAATTTAATATTTAGGCCTTTAGAATCAAAGATTAGGCCCTCAATTTAATATTTAGGCCTTTAGAATCAAAGATTAGGCCCTCAATTTAATATTTAGGCCCTGTGAATCAAAGATTAGTCCCTCAATTAATATTTAGGCCCTGTGAATCAAAGATTAGGCCCTCATTTTAATTTGTAGGTCTTTAGAATCAAAGATTAGGCCCTCAATTTAATATTTAGCCTTTAGAATCAAAGATTAGGCTCTCAATTTAATAGTTAGGCCTTTAGAATCAAAGATTAGTCCCTCAATTTAATATTTAGGCCCTGCGAGTCAAAGATTAGGCCCTGAATTTAAAGTTTAGGCCTTTGGAATAAAATATTAGGCCCTCAATTTAATTTGTAGGTCTTTAGAATCAAAGATTAGGCCCTCAATTTAATATTTAGGCCTTTAGAATCAAAGATTAGGCCCTCAATTTAATATTTAGGCCTTTAGAATCAAAGATTAGGCCCTCAATTTAATATTTAGGCCCTGTGAATCAAAGATTAGTCCCTCAATTAATATTTAGGCCCTGTGAATCAAAGATTAGGCCCTCATTTTAATTTGTAGGTCTTTAGAATCAAAGATTAGGCCCTCAATTTAATATTTAGCCTTTAGAATCAAAGATTAGGCTCTCAATTTAATAGTTAGGCCTTTAGAATCAACGATTAGTCCCTCAATTTAATATTTAGGCCCTGCGAGTCAAAGATTAGGCCCTGAATTTAAAGTTTAGGCCTTTGGAATAAAATATTAGGCCCTCAATTTAATTTGTAGGTCTTTAGAATCAAAGATTAGGCCCTCAATTTAATATTTAGGCCCTGTGAATCAAAGATTAGGCCCTCATTTTAATTTGTAGGTCTTTAGAATCAAAGATTAGCCATCAATTTAATATTTAGGCCCTGTGAATCAAAGATTAGGCCCTCATTTTAATTTGTAGGTCTTTAGAATCAAAGATTAGGCCCTCAATTCAATATTTGGCCTTTATAATCAAAGGTTAGGTCCTCAATTTAATATTTAGGCCTTTAGAATCAAAGATTAGGCCCTCAGTTAAATATTTTGGCCTTTAGAATCAAAGATTAGCCCTCAATTTAATATTTAGGCCTTTAGAATCAAAGATTAGGTCCTCAATTTAATATTTAGGCCCTGCGAGTCAAAGATTAGGCTCTGAATTTAAAGTTTAGGCCTTTGGAATAAAATATTAGGCCCTCAATTTAATTTGTAGGTCTTTAGAATCAAAGATTAGGCCCTCAATTTAATATTTAGGCCTTTAGAATCAAAGATTAGGCCCTCAATTTAATATTTAGGCCCTGTGAATCAAAGATTAGGCCTTCATTTTAATTTGTAGGTCTTTAGAATCAAAGATTAGCCCTCAATTTAATATTTAGGCCCTGTGAATCAAAGATTAGTCCCTCATTTTAATTTGTAGGTCTTTAGAATCAAAGATTAGGCCCTCAATTCAATATTTGGCCTTTATAATCAAAGATTAGGTCCTCAATTTTATATTTAGGCCTTTAGAATCAAAGATTAGGCCCTCAGTTAAATATTTAGGCCTTTAGAATCAAAGATTAGCCTTCAATTTAATATTTAACCTTTCAGAATCAAAGATTAGGCCCTCAATTTTATATTTATGTCTTTAGAATAAAGATTAGGCCCTCAATTTAATATTTGGGCCTTTAGAATCAAAGATTAGGCTCTCAATTTAATATTTAGGCCCTGCGAGTCAAAGATTAGGCCCTGAATTTAAAGTTTAGGCCTTTGGAATAAAATATTAGGCCCTCAATTTAATTTGTAGGTCTTTAGAATCAAAGATTAGGCCCTCAATTTAATATTTAGGTCTTTAGAATCAAAGATTAGGCCCTCAATTTAATATTTAGGCCTTTAGAATCAAAGATTAGGCCCTCAATTTAATATTTAGGCCTTTAGAATCAAAGATTAGGCACTCAATTTAATATTTGGGCCTTTAGAATCAAAGATTAGGCCCTCAATTTAATGTTTAAGCCTTCAGAATCAAAGATTAGGCCCTCTATTTTATATTTAGGTCTTTAGAATCAAAGATTCGGCCCTTAATTTAATTATTTTGCCTTGGAATCAAAGATTAGTCCCTCAATTTAATATTTAGGCCCTATGAATCAAAGATTAGGCTCTCAATTTAAAGTTTAGGCCTTTAGAATCAAAGATTAGGCCCTCAATTTAATTTGTAGGTCTTTGGAATCGAAGATTAGGCCCTCAATTTTATATTTGGCCTTTAGAATCAAAGATTAAGCCTTCAATTTCATACTTAGGTCTTTAGAATCAAATATTAGGCCCTCAATTTGATATTTAGCCTTTAGAATCAAAGATTAGGCTCTCAGTTTAATATTTAGGCCCTGTGAATCAAAGATTAGGCCCTCAATTTAAAATGTAGGCCTTTAGAATCAAAGATTAGTCCCTCAATTTATTTAGCCTCTCAACTTCAGCTGGTAGAAACACGCCATATAGCAGTCTACCTTGATTCGAGTTGATTGTTTAGTACGCGGCTAGACGAGATCACTGCTAATTCCACCATCATCCTCTTCTGACGTCTGACGAGAATTAATTAATTAATTAATGTACGTAAAATGTTTCGTGCCTGTGGACGGTGCATCATTAGTGTATGACGTCCTAGTGTAGTATAATAATCTCAATCTCAACGTTGCTTTCGTTGTTGGATGGTAGAGTATACTCAGTATAGTATATACGTGGGCTGCTTGAGTCATCGGGTGACCTCTCTTATACGTTGACGATCTAAACCAGTTGTATTGACTGGAATTCTTTTAACGCGGTACGCCAGGCTTCGCGACCCAAGCCATCCTACTGGCGCAACCGAATCTCGTCTGTCCTACAACGACAAAATGCCAGAATCGTTATCAACAAGGTTAAGAAGATCTTGCCTAGTCAGACAGCCTCCCTTAGTCTTGCGGCGGTGGCTAGCACACGCTGCAATTCCAATACCCATTAACCCCTCCCTTTTATGTATTTATGTTTTAGTTGTTGTTGTTTTTCGTCCTTTGTTGTTGTTCCCTGTCTCTCTGTTCTTCTCTTATACTGTTTTTCTCAATATATGAAATCCAACGAGCCCTTTACGACTTCCCAGTGCCGTTCGCGCGCCGCGAGAAGAACTCGCGCGACGCTCATCCACTGCACCTTACAGCTTCAACAAGGAACGGCAACCGGCTGAGCACGATTAATGTTGACATGACCGAAGCTTTCCCAACGCCGACGACCTCCAGGGTTCCGCCCGTTGGCTTTCCCCACCTAACCAGGACTGAAGTTGTGCGCATGGCGCAGCGGCTTTTATACAAAAGCTGATGCAATCGTTATGCAATATCCGTTGGTGACCGCATTGTCTTCGATTCACCGGGGCAACGAGTGGCTGGTTGGCCGAGAAAACTCGCGCCAATTTTTCGAGTGTTCTTTACGGTATCGTACGGTGGCCGATTTTGGCGCCTGAACAATGGCGGCTCCTCGTGCTCGATCGACTTCTGCATGACGTTTTTTCGTATTCTGATTAGGATTCTAACGTTTGAACACGTTTTTTTTCTCCACATGGTCTGCCCATTCTCGCGCGCTTGCAAAAGTCCCGGAAAGAGCTTCGAATCTCGACGCCGAGAGTCTCGTCGTTTTTCTTTCCGATTCGACATGAAAGACGCTGACCGAAGACGTGTCGCGCTAGAGAAAAGACGCGGACAAGCGACGAGAAAGAAGAGAGAGGATCGCCGCTAGGAATCGCCCTGATTTCCTCTGTCGCCTCTACGAATCGCCCCAATTTCTACGCTATTCGAAGACGAAAACGAGATGGACGGTCTATTTCTGATTGAGCCTTGTAAGTACGAACGGGGGCCCCTTTTCACAGCGTAAACGATTGAACGACATCTCTGCATCTCTCCTTCCTTATATGGTCGTTGAGAGATGCTAGATATACGTTGCTATTTGCGTTTGCTGGCGACGGCTAGCCAAACGAGCAGGAAATAATTTTTCTCTAGATTTTAAAATTTTTGTTCTAATTTTCATTGTGCTTATGAGTTAATTATTATTTCGCCTACAAACTCGTTCAGTTTCCGTTGCCTTTGAAAAATTTTGATATTTGATTTTTCTTCTCTATTGCTACAATGACATTCTTGCTTTCTAGTTGCCTTTGTATGGTGCTTGCAAGTTTCGAGCACTTTCGTTTCGAGCTCGATTGAGATTATCTCTCTATTTTGGTGACCGCAGAATGAAGCCTTTTGGTGTATGTGGCGTACTAGCGCGATTACGTCACGGCGAGTTATTGAACGATTAAATAATAAGCGGTTAGCTGAGTGGTTAGCAGATAGTCAATACAGTTAACGCGCTCTAAACCTAAACATTCCCCCCCTCAGACGCTCTCGCAGACAAAAGACGCCTCGAAGCCCCTCGCCGAAAGAAATGGATCTCGACGACATCGACGCGGCGCTCGCCGACCTCACCGAAGACCAACTCAAAGAACTCGACGACGAAATGGATCCGGAGGTAGGCAGAAAGAAAGAAAACGCGAGACAGAAAAATTCGACCGATTCTCTTGCGCGCGCGCGCGCGCCTTCCCCAAGCTCCTACCCGCGCGCGATCGCCAGCGCTCGTCGACGACGAAAGAGCCGACGGGCGAGTTCGATCGCGCTCGCCTGCGCGATTTCATGACCGAAGAGGCGAAATCGTCGACCGTGGGAGCCGATTACATACCGTTCGAGAAGCGAACGCGAGGCAAGGTCTATAAGAGACCCGAAAAGGCGTCGTCGCGCGCCCCGCGAACGACGACGACGACGACGACGGATATGGACGAAATCGATCGGCTCTTGGCCGGGATGAGTGCCGACGATATCGGCGATTTGGCCGGTGAGGTTTTTTTTTTCGGTGTCTTGACTGGGAGGGCGGGGTCTTATGGAAATGTTCGTGGGGGCGGGGCTACGTCGATAGGCTACACAGAGTGGAAGTTTATGCTGTCTCGTTTTTCTCGTGAGATCGTTGTTTTTTCTTTTTTGGGATGTGTTTAGACTAGAGGGTGGTGGGCACCCCGCGTAGTCGACGTAGCTGGGCACCTTTGCTTAGTAGGTGCATTGTCTCAATATGGAACCGCTTATTGTCTGACGACCTTCCTCTCTGAAGCCTTATAATAATTAGTCATGCAGATCTACTTAGAGGTGGTCGGTCACACACTCACACACACACACACACAATCTTCTGATGTAGACTGTAATAATGATAGTCGTCTTCCAACTGTGGGCTGGCCAAAAAAGATGCCTTCATAACATGGCTTGAAATTTCTTATAGGGAAAAGGGGCTATTATTAGTGTGGGTCCCTCTCTCCGCTTTGGTACTGCGCTTTGAGCGTTCTATATAGAGTTGATTGGTTAACCCATACCGGGATGTATTCGTAATGACGTAGCTACAAGGGACAATGGAACTCTTCCCTCTCTATCATCTTTTTCTAATAGATGCGATCGACTGCGATGAAACGGATCAAGTGTGGACGGGCCTCAAACGAGCGACGAAAGCGCCGTCTCGAAATCGTGCCGGTTCGGGCACTCGCATGGTGTTTTCCTACACAAAGGATCGTAAGAAGTCGATTTCTCTTTTTTCCTTTATCAGTCTTTAGTGATGATTCTCTTCTCCCCCAGTTCAGTCTCACGATGTGGATCCCGATGAGGTCATCCAACGCGTCGCCGACAACGACGCGACTCTCGTCGAAGTGAACTTGAACAACCACTCGCGCATGGACGGCGAAGCGAGACGCGATCTGCTCTCGGCCTTGCCCGGCAATGATCACGTGGTGAAACTCCAATTGGCAAATATAAGATTCGACGACGATGATGCCAAGGTAAAAGTCCCAAGCTAGGGTCGAGAGGCTTAATCACAGCCTATCCATGGGGGGGAGGGGGGGGGGGGGGGGGGGGGGTGTCTAAGTTAGAGAGTGAAGGTTAGAGGTTTATGACACCAGAGCGGACCACGTTATTAGTTAATTAATTAATGAATAAGCCTTAGCGTTGCCTAAGTTAACGTCATTAGCTTCCTATTCCTGTGGTCGTATAAGCTCTTAGTCTAGCAGGACGTCTCCGTTTTTCTCTTTCAGATTTTGGCTGAGCACTTGGAAAGCAACCGGACCATTCGGGTCCTTAACTTGGAGTCGAATCGATTGACAGCAACGGGAGTCAGGGTAAAGTGGTTCATTTTAGTACTTCAATAATATATTTATGTTTTGATTTGTGGGTAAACAGGTCTTGATTAAGTCTCTTCTTAAGAATCAGACGGTCGAGGAGTTTCGAGTTGAGAATCAAGTATAAATCAATACTGATAATGCGCGTGTAGTCGTTCTTTAGTTGCTTGCCTTTTCTCCCAGTATAATCTTCTCGGTACGAGAACGGAGATGGAAGTGGCCAAGTACTTGGAAAAGAATAAGGGCCTTTTGAAACTTGGGCTGACTGTGAAAGGAGGCGGTGCTCGGCAAATGATCGATAAGTATTTGATTAGGAATAATGACGAAGGTAAAACGTTCTTGAAGTACTTTGAACGAAGATTTGACGTTGTTTTTAGCGAGAAGACGAAGAAGGACGAATAGTCTAAAGAAATGAATTATGCGTACACTGTTTTTTGTCGTTTCGTTGTCTTGGCGATGAATTATTTAGGTACATGCCAAAGTTTTAGATATGATTTTTCTGTACACCACTAAAAAGATCTTAGAGAGTGGAGCGGAGTTCTTCAAGTCCTTTTGAACGCGCTGTCAGAGACGACACATGCCTTTCATCTTACAATAGCAGGACGTGCCGGAAAGAGTCCTTCCCCCCATACTAGCCCTGCAGGAAGGCAGCGTGTACTGCTACAGTAAAATGCAAAGCTTTTTTACTGAGATATAATAGCGCAAGTACGCCAAGGCGAGTGAATGACTTAGTTACTGGGAGGAGCAATCGTTTCCTGGCTAAATTGTTAGAATGAAATTTTGGGGGTTCAACAGGGGCGGATGTCTAACGATCGAGGGTGGCGCTCTTCCCAAAAGCACCACTGCCCAGGGACTTTCATCCAAGGGAAATCCGAGAGAGAAAAGCGGAGAAGCCGGAGATTCTCCCTTAACTGCCCGTATGTGGGTGAACTTACACTGGCTTTCTGCTTTGAGTTGTAGAATTTGGATCTCGAAAAGTTGCTGAACGTCACTGCGAATGTCCTTCCAGTCTTACCCACCGACGACTCTACGTGACTCAGCGCTCATGGGTCATGCCTCCGTATGCGAGTCTTTGATTATGTCCGGAGCTGATGTCAGTGAGCGTGACGAGGATGGAAGCCAACCGATTCACCTCGCTGCTCGTAATGGACACGTAGACGTTTGCAAAATTCTTCTTGAAAACAAGGCAGATGTACGTGCAAAGGGAAGGAACGGCTTTCACCTACTACACGAGGCTTCACTCAAGGGCCACGCATCGATGTGCGAGTATTTGATCACGTCTGCCCGAGCGGATGTTTGTGCAAGTGATAATGATAGAAACCACCCACTTCATTTTGCTGCTACCAATGGGCACATCGACGTTTGTAAAATCCTTATTGAAAACAATGCCAACGTACTTGCCAAAGGATATAACGGCAATTATCCACTACATGCAGCTTCACTTGAGGGCCAAGCATCCGTGTGCGAGTATTTAATAGTGTGTGCTGGAGCTGATATCAGTGCTTAATGAAGACCAAGCACTTCATCTCGCTGCTTTGAAAGGACACGTCGACGTTTGCAAAGTTCTTGTTGAAAACAAGGCTGACGTACTCGCCAAAGGATATAACGGCAATCATCCATTACATCAAGCTTCATTTGAGGGCCAAGCATCCGTGTGCGAGTATTTAATAGTGTGTGCTGGAGCTGATGTCGGTGCTTGTAATAAGAGTGAAGACCAAGCACTTCATCTAGCTGCTTTGAAAGGACACGTCGACGTTTGCAAAGTTCTTGTTGAAAACATGGCTGACGTACTCGCCAAAGGATATAACGGCAATCATTCATTGCATCAAGCTTCACTTGAGGGCCAAGCATCCGTGTGCGAGTATTTAATAGTGTGTGCTGGAGCTGATGTCGGTGCTTGTAATGAAGATGGAAACCTGACACTGCATCTCGCTGCTTTGAAAGGACACGTCGACGTTTGCAAAGTTCTTGTTGAAAACAAGGCTGACGTACTCGCCAAAGGATATAACGGCAATCATCCATTACATCGAGCTTCACTTGAGGGCCAATCATCCGTGTGCGAGTATTTAATAGTGTGTGCTGGAGCTGATGTCGGTGCTTGTAATAAGGATGGAGACCAAGCACTTCATCTTGCTGCTTGGAAAGGACACGTCGACGTTTGCATGATTCTTGTGGAAAAGAAGGCTGACGTACTTGCCAAAGGATTTAAGCACCGTCATCCACTACATGCAGCTTCACTTGAAGGCCACGCATCCGTGTGCGAGTATTTAATAGCGTGTGCAGGAACTAATATCAGTGCTTGTGATGAGGACGGAGACCAAGCACTTCATCTTGCTGCTTCAACTGGGAAGGAGAGCATATGCCGTTTGCTACTTGAAATCAACTCAGGTTTATTGAAGGCTAAGAATAATCAAGGAGAGCAGGCGATTCATCGCGCTTTTAGACAGCGTCAAAGCTCTGTTTTTTCTTGCCTTTTGGCATTGTACACTGACGCCGATCTAAACGAGGAAATGGGAATCAAACTGCTAGAAATCGTTAACACTTTTGATCGATTGCCTTCTGAATTAGCATCCATGGTGTGTTCCTTTCTTTCTCGCCGCGCAGTTGCGTCTACCGTAATCCAACAGTTCTGCGAAACACTCGGAAAAGCTTCTATATGTGTCGGAGATAAAGATAGTCTTGCTTATATCTTTTCTTGTATTAGTGAAGAGGAATGCAGGCGGCAAGTTTTGAAGCCTTGGCTCATTGCGGCGAGCCTACTGGGCAAAGAAGAAATTGTTGAATGGCTTGTCTTCATTGCGGGTGCAGACGTGGACGTTCAAGATGAATCTGGAAAACCAGTATTTTTAATCGCTGCGGAACATGGTCATAGAGGGACGTGTGACATCCTTCTCTCCGGTGGTGCTGGGGCAGATACATTCAGGAAAGATACTGTTTCTGCATCGACACTCAAGATCTTTTGTGATGTTCTTAGCCGTCGCCGAGAGATGACGGGAAGCAGTGCTGCGTCGTTGGCGAAAAATGTTTTTGAGTCATTATGCAGCAATTCGTCAGCTTTATCTTCTTATCAAAATAGAGCGTCTGCTCTTAGGAAACTTGTATCAAGTGGATATGCACAGGAATGGGAAGACAACGTCCATAGCACAAGTGCATTAAAAGCTATTCTCACTCGTTTATCAGAAAAGATGCCTTCTAAAAAGAGAGAGGATATACTTTGCTTGTGTTGGGATCTAGTACGAATTGGAGCAAACGTTTACTGTACTGACAAAGAGCAAAAGACTTTGTTGCACTACGCCGCAAGTGCCGGTCTAGACGAAATGTGTCGATCGTTACTTGAAAGAGGAGCGAGTCCTTTAGCTCGAGATTCATCGGGAAAAGTAGCTTGGGAAATGGCATCTTCCTCTCGCCATACCGAGTTAGCAGCATATTTGCAAAAAGTTGGTAAGTTCTCGTTTGTCACTGAAAGTTGTAACCGCTTGCGCTAAAGGTTCAGTTCCTGACGAGATACTTTCTCAGGGAGGAGAGGCTGTGAGTATTTACTTGTCCGCTTTTAGAGACGGCGCAGCCTCGTGCACGTTCTTTCGAGTAGATGTAGTGGGAAAAGACGGCAGTGGAAAAACAAGTTTGATTAAGTCCCTTACCAGGCAGAAATTTAATTCGAAGGAGCCAAGCACGGAGGGCGTCGAAACCGCTTGCAAAGTGATTGTCAAGGAAACCTGCAACTGGAAAAAAATAGTTGAAATTCGAGAGAGCAAACGAGTTTATTACAAAGCGGCAGCGGCTTCGATTGCAAAGCGTGTGATGGAAAAAAAACCGCTTTTTGGAGAAGAGCGAAAACAGGAAGGGGGCCTCGTTGCCCTCGAAGCAGACAATGAGCCCCCTGTAATTTCGCTGTAATTTATTACAGGAGAGACCCATTGGCTAGCCCCTGTAATTTCACTGTAATTTATTACAGGAGAGACCCGTTGGCTAACCCCCTGTAATTTCGCTGTAATTTATTACAGGAGAGACCCGTTGGCTAGCCCCTGTAATTTCGCTGTAATTTATTACAGGAGAGACCCGTTGGCTAGCCCCCTGTAATTTCGCTGTAATTTATTACACGAGAGACCCGTTGGCTAGCCCCTGTAATTTCGCTGTAATTTATTACAGGAGAGACCCGTTGGCTAGCCCCCTGTAATTTCGCTGTAATTTATTACAGGAGAGACCCGTTGGCTAACCCCATGTAATTTCGCTGTAATTTATTACAGGAGAGACCCGTTGGCTAGCCCCTGTAATTTCGCTGTAATTTATTACAGGAGAGACCCGTTGGCTAGCCCCCTGTAATTTCGCTGTAATTTATTACAGGAGAGACCCGTTGGCTAACCCCCTGTAATTTCGCTGTAATTTATTACAGGAGAGACCCGTTGGCTAGCCCTCTGTAATTTCGCTGTAATTTATTACAGGAGAGAACCGTTGGCTAGCCCCTGTAATTTCGCTGTAGTTTATTACAGGAGAGAACCGTTGGCTAACCCCCTGTAGTTTCGCTGTAATTTATTACAGGAGAGACCCATTGGCTAGCCCCCTGTAATTTCGCTGTAATTTATTACAGGAGAGACCCGTTGGCTAACCCCCTGTAATTTCGCTGTAGTTTATTACAGTAGAGACCCATTGGCTAGCCCCTTTAATTTCACTGTAATTTATTACAGGAGAGACCCGTTGGCTAACCCCCTGTAATTTCGCTGTAATTTATTACAGGAGAGACCCGTTGGCTAGCCCCTGTAATTTCGCTGTAGTTTATTACAGGAGAGACCCGTTGGCTAGCCCCTGTAATTTCGCTGAAATTTATTACAGGAGAGACCCGTGGGCTAACCTCCTGTAATTTCGCTGTAATTTATTACAGGAGAGACCCTTTGGCTAGCCCCCTGTAATTTCGCTGTAATTTATTACAGGAGAGACCCGTTGGCTAGCCCTGTAATTTTGCTGTAATTTATTACAGGAGAGACCCGTTGGCTAGCCCTGTAATTTCGCTGTAATTTATTACAGGAGAGACCCGTTGGCTAACCCCCTGTAATTTCGCTGTAATTTATTACAGGAGAGACCCGTTGGCTAGCCCCCTGTAATTTCGCTGTAATTTATTACAGGAGAGACCCGTTTGCTAACCCGTGTAATTTCGCTGTAATTTATTACAGGAGAGACCCATTGGCTAGCCCCTGTAATTTCACTGTAATTTATTACAGGACAGACCCGTTGGCTAACCCCCTCTAATTTCGCTGTAATTTATTACAGAAGAGACCCGTTAGCTAGCGTCTGTAATTTCGCTGTAGTTTATTACAGGAGAGACCCATTGGCTAGCCCCTGTAATTTCACTGTAATTTATTACAGGAGAGACCCGTTCGCTAACCCCTGTAAATTCGCTGTAATTTATTACAGGAGAGACCCGTTGGCTAGCCCCCTGTAATTTCGCTGTAGTTTATTACAGGAGAGACCCGTTGGCAAACCCCCTGTAATTTCGCTGTAATTTATTACAGGAGAGACCCGTTGGCTAGCCCTGTAATTTCGCTGTAATTTATTACAGGAGAGACCCGTTGGCTAGCCCTGTAATTTCGCTGTAATTTATTACAGGAGAGACCCGTTGGCTAACCCCCTGTAATTTCGCTGTAGTTTGTTACAAGAGAGACCCATTGGCTAGCCCCTTTAATTTCACTGTAATTTATTACAGGAGAGACCCGTTGGCTAACCCCCTCTAATTTCGCTGTAATTTATTACAGGAGAGACCCGTTGGCTAGCCCCTGTAATTTCGCTGTAATTTATTACAGGAGAGACCCGTTGGCTAGCCCCTGTAATTTCGCTGTAATTTATTACACGAGAGACCCGTTGGCTAGCCCCTGTAATTTCGCTGTAATTTATTACAGGAGAGACCCGTTGGCTAGCCCCCTGTAATTTCGCTGTAATTTATTACAGGAGAGACCCGTTGGCTAACCCCATGTAATTTCGCTGTAATTTATTACAGGAGAGACCCGTTGGCTAGCCCCCTGTAATTTCGCTGTAGTTTATTACAGGAGAGACCCGTTGGCAAACCCCCTGTAATTTCGCTGTAATTTATTACAGGAGAGACCCGTTGGCTAGCCCTGTAATTTCGCTGTAATTTATTACAGGAGAGACCCGTTGGCTAGCCCTGTAATTTCGCTGTAATTTATTACAGGAGAGACCCGTTGGCTAACCCCCTGTAATTTCGCTGTAGTTTGTTACAAGAGAGACCCATTGGCTAGCCCCTTTAATTTCACTGTAATTTATTACAGGAGAGACCCGTTGGCTAACCCCCTCTAATTTCGCTGTAATTTATTACAGGAGAGACCCGTTGGCTAGCCCCCTGTAATTTCGCTGTAGTTTATTACAGGAGAGACCCATTGGCTAGCCCCTTTAATTTCACTGTAGTTTATTACAGGAGAGACCCATTGGCTAGCCCCTTTAATTTCACTGTAATTTATTACAGAAGAGACCCGTTGGCTAGCCCTGTAATTTCGCTGTAATTTATTGCACGAGAGACCCGTTGATTATCCCGTGTAATTTCGCTGTAATTTATTACAGGAGAGACCCGTTGGCTAACCCCCTGTAATTTCGCTGTATTTTATTACAGGAGAGACCCGTTGGCTAACCCCCTGTAATTTCGCTGTAATTTATTACAGGAGTGACCCGTTGGCTAGCCCTCTGTAATTGCGCTGTAATTTATTACAGGAGAGAAACGTTGGCTAGCCCCTGTAATTTCGCTGTAGTTTATTAGAGGAGAGAACCGTTGGCTAACCCCCTGTAGTTTCGCTGTAATTTATTACAGGAGAGACCCGTTGGCTTGCCCCCTGTAATTTCGCTGTAATTTATTACAGGAGAGACCCGTTGGCTAACCCCCTGTAATTTCGCTGTAGTTTATTACAGTAGAGACCCATTGGCTAGCCCCTTTCATTTCACTGTAATTTATTACAGGAGAGACCCGTTGGCTAACCCCCATTAATTTCGCTGTAATTTATTACAGGGGAGACCCGTTAGCTAGCCCCTGCAATTTCGCTGTAATTTATTACAGGAGAGACCCTTTAGCTAGCATCTGTAATTTCGCTGTTGTTTATTACAGGAGAGACCCATTGGCTAGCCCCTGTAATTTCACTGTAATTTATTACACGAGAGACCCGTTGGCTAACCCCCTGTAATTTCGCTGTAATTTATTACAGGAGAGACCCGTTGGCTAACCCCCTGTAAATTCGCTGTACTTTATTGCTGGAGAGACGTGTCGGCTGACCCCTGTAATTTCACTCTAGTTTATTACAGGAGAGACCCGTTGGCTAGCCCCATGTAATTTCGCTGTAATTTATTACAGGAGAGACCCATTGGCTAGCCCCTGTAATTTCACTGTAATTTATTACAGGAGAGACCCGTTGGCTAACCCCCTGTAATTTCGCTGTAATTTATTACAGGAGAGACCCGTTGGCTAGCCCCTGTAATTTCGCTGTAATTTATTACAGGAGAGACCCGTTGGCTAGCCCCTGTAATTTCGCTGTAATTTATTACAGGAGAGACCCGTTTGCTAGCCGCTGTAATTTCGCTGTAATTTATTACAGGAGAGACCCGTTGGCTAGCTCCTGTAATTTCGCTGTAATTTATTACAGGAGAGACCGTTGGCTAACCCCCTGTAATTTCGCTGTAATTTATTACAGGAGAGACCCGTTGGCTAGCCCTCTGTAATTTCGCTGTAATTTATTACAGGAGAGACCCGTTGTCTGCCCCCTGTAATTTCGCTGTACTTTATTGCTGGAGAGACGTGTCGGCTGACCCCTGTAATTTCACTGTAGTTTATTACAGGAGAGACCCGTTGGCTAGCCCCATGTAATTTCGCTGTAATTTATTACAGGAGAGACCCATTGGCTAGCCCCTGTAATTTCACTGTAATTTATTACAGGAGAGACCCGTTGGCTAACCCCCTGTAATTTCGCTGTAATTTATTACAGGAGAGACCCGTTGGCTAGCCCCTGTAATTTCGTTGTAATTTATTACAGGAGAGACCCGTTGGCTAGCCCGTGTAATTTCGCTGTAATTTATTACAGGAGAGACCCGTTTGCTAGCCCCTGTAATTTCGCTGTAATTTATTACAGGAGAGACCCGTTGGCTAGCCCCTGTAATTTCGCTGTAATTTATTACAGGAGAGACCCGTTGGCTAGCCCCTGTAATTTCGCTGTAATTTATTACAGGAGAGACCCGTTTGCTAGCCCCTGTAATTTCGCTGTAATTTATTACAGGAGAGACCCGTTGGCTAGCTCCTGTAATTTCGCTGTAATTTATTACAGGAGAGACCGTTGGCTAACCCCCTGTAATTTCGCTGTAATTTATTACAGGAGAGACCCGTTGGCTAGCCCTGTGTAATTTCGCTGTAATTTATTACAGGAGAGACCCGTTGTCTGCCCCCTGTAATTTCGCTGTAATTTATTACAGGAGAGACCCGTTGGCTAACCCTCTGTAATTTCTTTGTAATTTATTACAGGAGAGACCCGTTGGCTAGCCCTGTAATTTCGCTCTAATTTATTACAGGAGAGACCCGTTGGCTAACCCCCTGTAATTTCGCTGCAGTTTGTTACAGGAGAGACCCATTGGGTAGCCCCTGTAATTTCGCTGTAATTTATTACAGGAGAGACCCGTTGGCTAACCCCCTGTAATTTCGCTGTAATTTATTACAGGAGAGACCCCATTGGCTAGCCCCTGTAATTTCGCTCTAATTTATTACAAGGGAGACCCGTTGGCTAATCCCCTGTAATTTCGCTGTAATTTATTACAGGAGAGATCCGTTGGCTAGCTCCTGTAATTTCGCTGTAGTTTATTACAGGAGAGACCCATTAGCTAGCCCTTGTAATTTCGCTTTAATTTATTACAGGAGAGACCCGTTGGCTAGCCCCTGTAATTTCGCTGTAATTTATTACAAGGGAGACCCGTTGGCTAACCCCCTGTAATTTCGCTGTAATTTATTACATGAGAGACCCGTTGGCTAGCTCCTGTAATTTCGCTGTAATTTATTGCAGGAGAGACCCGTTGTCTAGCTCCTGTAATTTCGCTGTAGTTTATTACAGGAGAGACCCGCTGGCTAGCCCCCTGTAATTTCGCTGTAGTTTATTACAG